>NW_027202590.1:0-196773 GCF_024711535.1 Dipodomys merriami | reverse complement strand
TAACCCTAACCCTTATCTAACCGAAACCCTCACCCTCACCCTCACCCTCAACCTAACCCTCACACTCACCCTAGCCCTCACCCTAATCCTAAGCCTAACCCTCACCCTAACCCTTACCCTCACCCTAAACCTAACCCTACCCCTCTCCCTAAACCTCACACTAAACCTAACCCTAAGGCTAACCCTCAATCTATCCCTAACACTTCCCCTAACCCTCACCCTCACACTAACCCTAAACCTAACGCTAACCCTCACCCTAACCCTAATCCTTACCCACACCCTAAACCTCACCCTCATTCAAACCCTCACCCTCACCTGAACCCTAATCCTCACCATAACTGTCACCCTCACCCTAAACATCACCCAAACCCTAACCCTCTCCCTAACCCAAACCTTTACACTTACCGTCACCCTCACCCTAAACCTAACCCTAAACATAACCGTCAGACTAACCGTAACCCTCACCCTAACCGTAACACTACCCCTAAACCTAACCCTAAACTTCAAGCACAACCTGACCCTCAACCTCAGCCTAACCCTTAAGCTAACCCTACTCCTAATCCTAACCCTCACCCTCACACTAAACCTAACCCTAACCCTAATCCTAAACCTCACCCTCACCCTTACCCTCACCCTAACCCTCACCCTCACAATAAACATCACCCTAAACCTAACTCTCACCCTAACGCTAACCCTAACCCTCACCCTAAAACTAACCCTCAACCTAACCGTAACCCTCACGCTGACCCTCACCCTAGCGCATCCCTAACCCTAATCCTCACCCTATCACTCACCCTAACCCTAAACCTAACACTAATCCTAAACCAGCCCTCACCCTCAAACTAACCCTAAAACTAACCCTAACCCTAACCTTCTCACTCACACTCACCCTAATCCTCAAACTCACCTTAAACCTCACCCTAACACTACCTCTACACCTCTCCCTAACCCTCACCCTAAACCTACCCCTAACCGTATCCATAATCCTACCTCTAACCGTCACCCTCATACTAACCCTAAACCTAACACTAACCGTAACCCTAACACTAATCCTCACCCACAACCTAACCCACACATTCACCCGAACACTCACCCTCAACCGAAAGCTCATCCTCACCCTAATCCTCACCCTAAAGGTCACCCAAACCCTAACCTTCACCCTAACCCTAACCCTAAACCTCACACTCAACCTAACCCTCACCCTAACACTTATCCTCACCCTAACCCATACACTAACTCTAACCATAACCCATACACTAACCTTTAATCTCACACTAAGCCTAACCCTAACCCTAAGCCTAAACTTCAACCTCACTCTTACCCTCAACCTCAGCCTAACCCCTAACCCTAACCCTATTCCTATTCCTAACCCTCAACCTCATCCTCACACTAACCCTAACCCTCTCCTGCACCCTCACCCTCACCCTAACCCTCACCCTCACCCTCACCTAACCCTCACCCTCACCCTAAACCTCAACCTCACCCTAAACATCACCCTAACCCTAACCCTAACCCTACCCCTCAACCTCCGCTTTCCCCTCAGTCTTACCCTAACCTTAACCCTAATCGTAACCCTAACACTCAACCCCACCCGCACCCTAACCCTAACCATAATCCTAACACTAACCCTCGCCCTCACCATCACCCTAACAATAACTGCAACCCTAACAAAAACCCTAACTCTAACCCTAACCCTAACCATAAAAGTCACCCTAAACCTAATCCTAACCCTAACCCTCACCCTCATTCTAACCCTCACTCTCACCTGACCCTCACCATCACACTAACCTTCACATTAACACTAACCCTCATCCTAACCATAATCCTAACCCTCACCCTCACTTTCACCCTCACCCTTAACCTAACACTAACCCTAACCCTAATCCTAACCCTAAGCTCACCTCACCCTAACACTAACCCTAAACCTCACCCTCAACCTCACCCTCAACCGCACCCTCACCCTTACCCATACTCTCACACTCACCCTCACACTAACCCTCAACATCACCCTAAACTTCACCGCAAACCTAACCCTCACCGTAACCCTAACCCTCACCCTCACCCTAACCCTAACCCTCACCCTCAACCTAACACTCACCCTCACACGAACATTCACCCTCACCATAACACTCACTCTCACAATAAACATCACCCTAAACCTATCTCTCACCCTAACACTAACCCTAACCCTCACCCTAAAACTAACCCTCAACCTAACCGTAAGCCTCACTCTTACCCTCACACTAACCCAAACCTAAACCTAACGCTCACACTAACACTCAAACTAACCCTAACCATAACCCTAATCCTAAACCTAACCCTCACCATCAAACTCACAATAACCCTAACCCTAACCCTAACCCTCAACCTCACCCCAACTCTCACACTCACCTTAAACCTCACCCTAATCCTACCCATACCCCTCTCCCTAACTTAACCCTAACCCTAACCCTAACCCTAAACCTAAACCTCTCACTAACCTTAAACCTAACGTTATCCTTCATCCTAACCCTAATCCTCATCCACACCCGAACCCTCACCCGAACCCTCACACTCACTCGAACACTCATCCTTACCCTAACCCTCATCCTCACAATAAACATCACCCTAACCCTAACTCTCACCCTAACACTAACCCTAACTCTCACTGTAACCCTAACCCTCACCCTAACAATAACTCTCACCCTGACCCTCACCCTACCCCTAACCCTAACCCTCACCCTAACCCTTACCCTAACCCTAAACCTCACCCTAAACCTAGCCCTCACCCTAATACTAAGCTTCACACTAAACCTAACTCTAACACTCACCCTCACCCTCAACCTCACCCTCGCCCTAACCCTAACTCTCATCCTAACCCTAACCTTAATCGTAATGCTAACCCTAAACCTCAAAGTCACACTAACCCTAACCCTGACCCTCACCCTAACCCTAAACCTAACCCTCACCCTCACCCAAATATTCACCCTCATCCTAACCCTCAACCTCACACTAACCCTAAACCTAACCCTCACCCTAACCCCCAACATAACCCTAACCCTCACCCTAACCCCCAACATAACCCTAAACTTAACCCTCACCCTCACCATAACCCTAACTCTAAACCTAACCCTCACCCTAACCCTCACACAAACACTCACGCTAATCTTAACCCTCACTCTCACTCTAACCCTCACCCTAATATTTACTCTTACCCTAATCCTAACACCAACCCTCACACTAAACCTAACCCTCACCCTAACTCTAACCCTTAACCTAACCCTAATACTAAACCTAACCCTAACACGCATCCTCACCCTAAGCCTAACCCTCACCCTCACTCTCACCCTAACACTCACCCTCAAACTAAACATCATCCTAAACCTAACCCTCACCCTAAACCTAACACTAACCCTCACCCAAAACCTTAATCCTCATCCTATTCCTAACCCTAAACCTCATCTTCAGCCTAGCCCTCATCTTAACCCTAATCCTAACAGTAACCAAAACACTAACCCTAAAATTCACCCTAACCCTAATCCTTAAGCTAACCCTCACCCTCTTCCTCACCATCACCCTAACCTTCACCCTCAACCTCACCCTCACCCTAACACTCACAATAACCCTAAACCTCAAATTAAACCTAACCCTAACGTCACCCCTAAACCTAACCCTAACCCTCACCCTCAACCAAACCCTCAAACTCAGCCTAACCCACACCCTAACCCTAATCCTAAACCTAACCCTAACACTCACCCTCACCCTAAACCTTACCTCAACCCTCATCCCCATCCTCAGCCTAACCCTAACACTAACCTCACCCTAAACCTCACCCTAACCCTTACACTCATGCTTTCCTAAACCTAACAGTCACCCTCACCCTAACCCTAACCCTAACAATAACCCTAACAATCAAACTAACCCTAACACTCACCTTCACCCAAACCCTAACCCTAACCGTAACCCTCACCGTCACCCTCACCCTAGACATCACCCTAACCCTAACTCTCACCCTAACCCAAACCCTAACAGTAACACTAACCCTCACCCTAACCCTAATGATAAACCTACACCTCACATTCAACCTAACCCTCACCCTAACACTTATGCTCACACTAACCCTAAATATCACCCTAACCCTCACCCTAACCCGACCCCTAACCTTCACCCCAACCCTAACCCTGAACCTAACCCTCACCCTCCCCTAATCTTCACCCTAATTCTAACCCTAACCATTACCTAAACGAAACCCTCACCATCAACCTCACCCTCAACCTGACCCTCACCATAACCCTAACCCTAACCCTCACCCCAAACCTAACCCTCACCCTAAACCTAAACCTACCCCTCACCCTAACCCTCAAACTAACCATCACCCTAACCCTAACACTCACGCTAACTCTCAAACTCACCCTAAACCTCACCGTCAACGTAACACTCAACCTAAAGCAAACCCTTACCCACACCCTAACCCTCACACTCACCCGAACCCTAAACCTTACCCAAACCCTAAACCTCACCCTAAACATCACCCTAACCCTAAACCTCACCCAAACCCTCAGCCTCACAATTAACATCACCCTAACCCTGCCCCTCAGCCTAACCCTAACCCTCTACCTAACCCTAAACATCACCGTGACCCTCACCCTAACCCTAATCCTAACCTGTAACCTAACCCTTACCGTAACCCTAACCCTCAGCCTAAACCTAACCCTCACCCTAACTCTAACCCTCACACTAAACCTAACCTTAACCTTCACCCTCACCCTCACCCTCACAATACCCCTAACCCTAACCCCAATCATAAAAGTGAACCTCACCCTCACCCTCACCCTAACCCTAAACCTAACCCTAACCCTCACCCTAACCCTCATCCTAACCTTAACGCTAACCCTAAACCTCACCTTCACCCTAAACCTCACCCTAACCCTTACCCTCACCATCACCCTAAACCTAACCCTAATCCTCACCTAAACCCTAACCCTTGCCCACGCCCTAACCCTCACCATCACCCGAACCCTCACCCTCACCCGAACACTCACACTAACTCTAACCCTAACACTTATCCTAAACCTAACCCTCACCCTCACCCTCACCCTAAGCCTAACACTAACCCTAACGCTAAAAGTAAACCTCAACCTCACCCTAAACCTGATCCACACCCTAACGCTCACCCTATCCCTAACGCTAACCCTACACCTCACCCTCACCCTAACCCTCACCCTAACCCTTATTCTCACACTAACCCTCACCCTAACACTAACAGTAACCCTCACACTATCCCTAATCCTCACCCTATCCCTCACCCTGACCCTAACCCTAACCCAAAACCAAACACTCACCCTCACTCTCAACCTAACACTCACCCTCAGGATAAACATCACCCTAACGGTAACCCTCATCCTAAACCTAACCCTAACCCTCACCCTAAACCTAACCCTAAACCTCACCCTAACTTCACCCTATTCCTAATGTTAACCCTAGACCTCACCCTCACCCTAACCCTCACCCTAACTCTAAACCTCACACTAACGCTAACCCTAACCCCTCACCCTCAACCCTCACCCACACAATACCCCAACAACTAAACCTAATCCTTACACTAATCCTCACCCTCACCATCACCCTCAAAATACACCTACCCCTAAACCTAATCCTAACACTAACCCTCACCCTCACCCTCACCCTCACTTTAACCCTAAACCCTCACCCTAACCCTCACCCTAACCCACATCCTAATCCTAACGCTAACCCTAACCCTAAACTTCACCCTAAACCTCACCCTAACAATAAATCTCACCATAACTTTAACCCTAACCCTAACCCTAATCCTCACCCTAACCATAACGCTCACCCACAACCTAACCCTGACCCTCACCCGAAAACTCAACCTAGCCCTAACACTCTCCCTAACCCTAATCCTAACACTAAACCAAACCTTCACCCTCACCCTGACCCTCACCTTCAGCCTAACCCTAACCCTAACCCTATACCTCATCCTAACCCTCACCCTCACTCTATCCCTCAACCTCATTCTCACTCTAAACATCACACTAAACGTAACCCTCACCCTAACCCTAACGCTACCCCCAACCTAAACCTAAACTCAGCTTAACCTTACAATCACCGTAATCCTAACCCTACCCTAACTCTTACATAACTGAAACCCTCACCGTAACACTCACCGTAACACTCACCCTCATCCTAGCCCTCATCCTAAATCTAACCCTAACCCTAACCCTCACCCTCAACCTCCCCTTACCCCTCAGCCTTACCCTAAACCTAACCCTAACCCTAAATCTAACCCTAAACCCCACCCTCACTCTAAACCTAACCCTAACCCTCACGCTAAGCTTCACCCTCACCCTAACCCTAAACCTAAACCTAAAGATAACCCTAACCCTAACCCTAACCCTAACCCTAAAACTCACCCTAACCCTAATCCTAACCCTAACCCTCATCCTCACCCTGACCCTCACCATCACACTAACCCTCACACTAAACCTAACCCTCACCCTAACCCTAACTCTAACCCTCACCCTTCACTTTCACCCTCACCCTCAGCCTAACCCTAACCCTAACCCTAATCCTAAACTAACCCTCACCCTCACCTTCATCCTAACCCTAAGCCTAAGCCTAACCCTCACCCTCAACCTCACCCTGACCCAAACAATTACCTTAAACCTCACCCTCACCCTCACCCTCACACTAACACTCAACCTCACCCTAAACCTCACCCTAACCCTAACCCTCACCCTAACATTAAACCTAACACTCAGCCTAACGCTAATGCTAACCCTAAACGTCACCCTCACCCTAACCCTCACCCTAATCCTTATCCTCACACTGACCCTAACCTTAACCCTAACCCTCACACTAAACCTAACCCTCACCCTAACCCTATCCCGACACCTCACTCTAACTGTAACCCTATCCCTAACTCTAAACCTAACCCTAACACTCACCCTAACCCTCACCGTCACCCTAACCCTCACCGTCACCCTAACCCTCACGCTCCCCCAAACACTCACCCTCACCCTAACCCTGACCCTCACAATAAACATCACTTAAACCTAATCCTCACGCTAACACAAACCCTAACATTCACCCTAACCCTAACCCTCAACCTAAACCTAACCCTCACCCTGACCCTGACCCTAAACCTAAACCTTAACCAAACCCTTACCCTAACCCTTACCCTAACCCTATCCCTCACCCTAAACCTAACCCTCACCCTAACAGTAACCTTCACACTAACCCTAACACTAACCCTCACCCTCACCCTCACCCTCACCCTCAACCTAACCCTAAACCTCACCCTCAACCAAACCTAACCCTCAACCCCACCCTCACTCTAAAGCTAAACCTAACCCTAACACTAAGCTTCACCCTCACCCTAACCCTAAACCTAAACCTAAAAATAACCCTAACCCTAAACCTAACCCTAACCCTGAAACTCACCCTAACCCTAACCCTAACCCTAACTCTCATCCTCACCCTGACCCTCACCATCACACTAACCCTCACACTAAACCTAAGCCTCAGCCTAACCCTAACCCTAAACCTCACCCTTCACTTTCACCCTCACCCTCAGCCTAACCCTAACCCTAACCCTAATCCTAACTCTAACCCTCCCACTCAGACTCACCCTAACCCTAATCTTCACCCTAACCATAACCCTCACCCTAACCCTAACCCTCAACCTCCCCCTCACCCTAATCCTAACCCTAACACTAACCCTAACCTTCACCCTCATTGTAACCCTCACCCTAACCCTTACCCTCATCCTCACCCTAACCCTAACCCTATCCCTAATCCTAATTCTTTCACTAACCCTAACCTTCACCCTAAACCTTAGCCTAACCCAAACCCTCAGACTAGCCTCAACCTAATCCTAACCCTTACCCTCACTGTAAACCTAACCATAACCCTAACCCTCACACTAACCCTAACACTCACCCAAACCCTAACCAACATCCTCAACCGAACCTTCACCATCACCATAACCCTCACCCTCACAATAACCCTCACACAAACCCTAACCCTAAATGAAAACCTAACCCTCACACTAAACCTATTCCTCACCCTAACCCTTACCATACCCCTCAGGCTAACCCTCACCCTCACCCTAACCCTAATCCTAATCCTCACCCAATCTCTAAACCTAACCCTAACTCTCACACACACCCTAGCCCTCACACTAACCTCACACTAACCCTAAACCTAACGCTTACCCTAACCATAACCCTAAACCTCACACTAAACCTAACCCTCACCCTAAACCTGACCCTACCCCACAGCCTAACCCTCATCCTAAACCAAACCCTAACCCTAACCGTCACCCTAACCCTAACCCTAAACCTAAACCTAACCCTTACCCTAACCCTAACCCTCACACTCACCCTCACCTTCAGCCAAATCGTAACCCAAATCCTAAACCTAACCTTCACTCACACCCTCACCCTAAATATAACCCTAACCCTAACACTAATCCTCACCCTCACCCTCACCCGAACTCTCATCCTCACCCTAAACCTCACCCTAACCCTCACCCTCACCCTAACTCTTATACTCACACTAAAACTAACTCTAATCCTAATCCTAACCCTCACTCTAACCCTAACCCTCACCCTAACCCTAAAGCTATCCCTCACCCTAACCCTAACCAAAGCCTAACCTTCACCCTTATACTAACCCTAACCCTAATGCTAACCCTAACCCTCACCCTCAATCTAGCCCTCACCCTAACCCTAACCCTCAACCTAACCCTAACCCTCAACCTCACCATCTCTCTCACCCTAACCTTAAACCTAACCCTCAACCTCACCCTAACCCTCAGCCTAACCCTTACCCTCACCTTAATCATAACCTTAACCGTACTGCTCACCCTAACCGTAACCCTCAATCTCACCCTCAACCTCACCCTAAGCCTGACCCTAACCCTAGCCCTAATCCTAAACCAAACCCTCACCCGCAACCTCACCCTTACCCTAAACCTAAACCTAACCCTCACCCTAAACCTAAACCTTAACCTAAACCTTACCTTAACCCTAACCCTAACCCTCACCCTAAACTTCACCCTAACCCTAACGCCAACACTAACACTCACCCTCATTCTAGCCCTCATCATATCTTTATCCTCACACTAACCCTAACCCTAAACCTAACCCTCACACTAACCCTAACCCTCACCCTAACCCTATCCCTACCCCTCACCCTAAACCTAACATTAACTCTAAATCTCACCCTAAAAATAATCGTAATCCTCACTCTCACCCTAACCTTCACCGTCACCCTAACCTTAACCCTAACACTAACCCTCACCCACACCCTAACCCTCACCTGAAACCGATACCTAACCCTCACCCTAAACATCACCCTATCCCGAACCCTCACCCTAACTTTCACACTAAACCTCAACTTCAACCTAATCCTCACCCTAACCCTAACCCTTAACCTAACACTTACCCTCAACCCCACCCTCGCCCTTCGCCTAACCCTAACCCTCACCGTCACCCTAGCCCTCACCCTAACCCTAACCCTAATCCTAACCTTAACATTAACCCTCAGCCTCTCCCTCAGCCTAACCCTGACCCTAACTGTAATCCTAACAATAAAACTCACCCTCACCTAACCTTAACCCTAACCCTAAACCTCACCGTCACCCTCACCCTCACACTCAACCTAACCCTCACTCTCATCCTCAAACCTCATCATAACCCTCAACCTCACCCTAAACATCACCCTAACCGTAACCCTAATCCTAACACTAACCCTCTCCCTAAACCTCACAATAAACCTTAACGCTAACCCTAACCCTCAACCTCTTCCTAAACCTCACCATAACCCTTATCCTCACACTAACCCTAACCCTAAACCTCACACTAGCCCTAACCCTCACACTAACCCTCACCCTAACCCTAACCCTAACCGTCACCTTGAACATAACGCTAAAATATACCCTCACCCTAATCCTCACCGTCACCCTAACCTTCACCCTAACCCTCACCCATAACCTAACCCTCACGTGAACATGAACTTTAACCCTCAGCCTAACCCACACCCTAACCCTAATCTTAATCCTAACCCTCACCTTCTCCCTCACCCTAATCCTAACCAGAAACCTAATGCTAACCCTCACACTCACACTCAACTGAACCCTAACCCTAACCCTAACAATAACTGTAACCCTAACACTAACCATAATCCTAACCCTAACCCTCACCTAAAGCCTCAACAAAACTCTAACCCTAACCCTAATCCTAAACCTAACCCTCACTCTTACCCTAACCCTAAACCTAACCCTTACCCTAATCCTCAACCTAACACTATTGCTAACCCTAAACCTCACCCTCACCCTAAACCTCACTCTAACTCTAAAGCTCACTATAACCCTAACCCTAACATTAATTCTAATCCTCACCCTAACCCTAACCATCAACCACACCCTAACACTGAACCTCACCCTAACCCTAACCCTCACCATAACCCTCACCCTAACCTTAACGCTAACCCTAACACTCAACCTCACCCTAAACCCCATCCTCACACTAACACTAACCCTATACCAAACCCTAACCCTCACACTAACCATAACCCTCACCCTAACCCTAACCCTACCCCTCACCCTAAACCTCACGCTAACTCTAACCCTAACGCTAACCCTCACCCTAAAACTTTCCCGAGACCTAACCCTCACCCACACACTAACCCTCACCCCACCCGAACCCTCACCATAACCCGAACAGTCTCCCTCACCCTAACCATCACCCTCAACCTAAACATCACATTAAACCTAACCCTCACCCTAACCCCAACCCTAACCCTCACCCTCAATCTAATCCTCACTCTCACCCTAATCCTCACACTAACCCTATCCCTTATATAACTGAAAACCTCACCCTCAACCTCACCCTCACACTAACCTTAACCCTAATACTAACCCTAACCCTGACCCTCACCCTAACCATCACAGTAACCCTTACCCTTACCCTAACCATAACCCTCACCCTCACCCTAACCCTCACCCTAAACCTTATCCTGACACTAACACTAACCCTATACATAACCCTAACCCTCACACTAACTCTAACCCTCACCCTAACCCTAACCCTACCCCTCACCCTAAACCTCACCCTAACCATAACCCTAACGCTAACCCTCACCCAAATCATAAATTGAACCCTAATCCTCACCCTCACCCTAACCCTAACCATCACCCTAAAACTCACCCGAACCATAACCCTCACCCACACCCTAACCCTCATCCTCACCCGAACCCGAACCCTCACCCTCACCCGAACCATCACCTTCAACCTAAACATCATATTAACCCTAACCCTCACCCTAAATACAACCCTAACCCTCACGCTAAACCTAACACTCAACCTAACCCTCACCCTCACCCTAAACCTCACCCTAACCCTAACCCTTCCCTAAACGAAAACCTCACCCTCACCCTCACTCTCACACCCACCCTAACGCTCACCCTCACCGTAGCCCTCACCCTAAACCTAACCCTCAACCTAACCCTAACCCTAACCCTCACCCTCACCCTAACCCTAACCAAAGCCTAACCCTCACCCTAAACCTCACCCTAACCCTAATCCTAACCCTAACCCTCACACTCAATCTAGCCCTCACCTTAACCATAAACCTTCACCTAACCCTAACCCTCAACATCACCCTCACCCTCACCCTAACCCTAACCCTAACCCTCCCCCTCACCCTAACCCTCAGCATAACCATTACCCTCACCCTAATCATAACCTTAACCCTACCCCTCACACTAACCATAATCCTCAATCTCACCCTCACCCTCACCCTAAGCCTAACCCTAACCCTAAACCTAAACCAAACCCTCACCGCACCCTCACCCTTACCCTAAACCTAACCCACAACCTAAAGCTAACCCTTACCCTAAACCTTACCCTAACCCTCACCTTAACCCTCACCCTAAACCTCACCATAACCCTAAGACAAAACCTAACCCTCACCCTAATACTAACCCTCACCATAACCTTATCCTCACACTAACCCTAATCCAAAACCTAACCCTCACACTAACACTAACCCTCACCCTAAACCTAACATTACCCCTCACCCTAACCCTCACCCTAACCCTAACATTAACTCTAACTCTCACCCTAAACATAACCCTAACCCTCACACTCCACCTAACCCTCACCGTCACCCTAACCTTAACCCTAACACTAACCCTCCCCTCCCCTTAACCCTCACCTGAAACAGAACCCTAACCCTCACCCTCACCCTAAACAGCAGCCTAAACCTAACCTTCACCCTAACGCTCACACTAGACCTCAACCTCAAACTAATCCTCCCCCTAACCCTAACCCAACCCTTACCCTCAACCCCACCCCTCACCTTTCCTATCCCTAACACTAACACTCACCCTAACCCTCACCTGAACACTTACCCTCACCCTAATCCTAATCCTAAACCTCACCCTCTCACTAAACCTAACCCTAACCCTAAACCTCACCCGTATCCTCAACCTAATTCTAACGCTCAACCTAACCCTAAAACTACCCCTCAACCCACCCCTCACCCTCACCCTAAACCTTACCCTAACCATTAACCTCACCCTCACCCTAACATTAACCCTCACCCTAACTCTCACACTAAACCTCACCCTCACCCTAACCCTAAACCTATCCCTCAACCTAAACCTCACCATAACCCTAACCCTAACCCAAACCTTACCTTACCAAAACCCTCACCATCAAACTCACCCTCACCCTAAACCTCACCCTCAACCTAGCTGTCACCCTAATCCTAACCCTAATCATAACCCTAACCCTCACCCTCACAGTAAACTAACCCTCGCCCTAACCCTCACCCTAAACCTCACCCGAACCCTAAAGCTCACCCTAATCATAACCCTCACCCTCACACTAACCCTAATCCTAACCCTAACCCTCACCCTAAAACTCACCCTATCCCTAACCCTCACCCTCACCCTCACCCTAAACCTTTCCTAACCCTAACACTAACCCTCACCCTAACAATCACCCTAACACTAACCTTAACCCTAACACTCACCCTAACCCTAAGGCTCACCCTAAGCCTCACCCTAAGCCTTATCATCACCCTCACCCTCACCCTAAAACTTTCCTAAACCTAACACTAACACTCACCCTAACGCACACCCTAAAACTTACCCTCACCCTAATCCTAACTCTAACCTTCACCATCACACTAAACCTAACCCTAACCCTAACCCTCACCCGAACCCTCAACCTAACCCTAACGCTCAACCTAACCCTAAAACTACCTGTCAACCTAACCCTCACCCTCACCCTAACCCTCACATGAAATCTCACTCTCACACGAACCCTAACCCTAACCCAAACCCCTCACCCTAAACCTCACCCTAACCCTAATCATAACCCAACACTTACCTAACCAAAACCTACACCCTCAACCTCCCCCTCAACCTAAACCTCACCCTCAACTTAGCTGTCACCCCAAACCTAACCCTAATCATAATCCTAACCCTCACCCTCACAGTACCCTAACCCTAACCCTAACACTCAACCTAACATTAACCCTCACCCTAACCCTCACCATAAACCTAACCCTAATCCTAACCGTCACCCTCACCCTAACCCTCACCCTAACCCTAATTCTAAACCTAACCCTATACTTAACACTCACCCTAACCCTCACCTCACCCTAAACCTAACCCTAACCCTCACCCTAAGACTACCCTAACCCTAACCCTCACCCTCACACTTACCTTCAACCTAACCCTTACCCTAACCCTGAAGCTAACCCTAACCCTCACCCTAACACTCACCCAAACCCTTATCCTCACCCTAACCCTAAACTTAACCCTAATCCAAACCCTCACACTAACTCTAACCCTCACCCTAACCCTATCCTTATCCCTCACCCTAAACCTCACCCTAACCTTCACCCTCACCCTAGCCCTCACCCTCACCCTAAACCTCACGCTCACCCTCAACCTCACCCTAATTTTACCCTCACACTAACCCTAAACCTAACCCTAATCCTAAACCTAACCCTTACCCTCAACCTCACCCAAACCCTATCCCTAACCCTCACCCTGACACTGAACCTCATCCTAACCCTAACCCTAATCCTATCCCAAACTCTCACCCTTACCCTCACCCAAGCCCTAACCTTCACCCTAACCCTCACCTTCACCATAATCCTCACACTAACCCTAACCCTCACACTTTCCTAACTAAAAAATTCACCCTTACCCTAAGACACACCCTCAACCTCAACCTCAACCTAACCTAACCCTAACTCTAACCCCACACTCACCCTCAACCTAAACCTAACCCTAAAAATAACCCTAATGCTTACACTCACACTAATCCTAACCCGAAACCTAAACCGAACCCTAAACGACACCCTAACACACACCTTCACACTAACCCTAAGCCTCAATCTAACCCTAACCCTAAAACTTACCCTAAAACACACCCTCACTTTAGACCACACCCTAACCCTAATCCTAACCCTAATCCTCACCTTAACCATAACACTCACCTGCACCCTAACCCTCACCCTCAACCTAACCCTCACCCTAACCCTAACCCTAAACCTCACCCTCACACTAACTCTCACCCTAACCCTTGCACTCACCCTCAAACCTTACCATCACACCAAACCTAAACTACACCCTAACACTAATCTTAACCCTCACCCTCGACCTCACCCTCACCCACAGCCTAACACTAACCCTAACCCTAATCCCAAGCTTAATCCTCATCCTCACCCTCACATTCAGCCTAACCCTAACACTAACCCTCATCCTCACCCTCACCCTAAACCTTTCCTAACCCTAACACTAACCCTCACACTATCTCTCACCCTAACACTTACTCTTACCCTAATCCTAACCCTACCCCTCACCCTCACACTAAACCTAACCCTAATGCTCAACCTAATCCTAAAACTACCACTCAACCTAACCCTCACCCTCATCCTAACCCTCAACCTAACCCTTAACCTCACCCTTATCCTAACCTTAACCCTCACCCTAGCCCTCACACGAAACCTCACACTAACCATAACCATAACCCTAATCCTAACCCAACCCATACCTAAACAAAACCCTCACCATCAACCTCACCCTCACCCTAAACCTCACCCTCAACCAAGATGTCACCCTAACCCTAACACTAATCCTAACCCTAACCCTCACCCTCATAGTAACCTAACCCTAATCTTAAACCGCACCCTAACCCTCACCCTAACCCTAAAGCTCACTCTAACCCTAACCCTCACCCTCAAACTAACCCTAACCCTAACACTAAACCTCACCCTAACACTAACCCTCACCCTAACCCTCACCCTAACACTAACCCTCACCCAAACCCTCACCCTAAAACTTTCCTAATCCTAACCCTAACCCTGACCCTCACACTAAACCTAACCCTAACCCTAACCCTCACCCAAACACTCAACCTAAACCTAACGCTCAATCTAACCCTAAAACAACCCCTCAACCTAACCCTCACCCTCACCCTAACCCTCACCCTAACCCTTAACCTCAACCTTACCCTAACCTTTACCCTCACCCTAACCCTCACACTAAACCTCACCCTCACCCTAACCCTAACCCTACCCCTCACACTAAAACTCAACCTAACCCTAACCATACCCCTAAACCTAACCCAACTTTAACCTAACCAAAACCCTCACCGTCAACCTCACCCTCATCCTAATCCTCACCCTCAATCTAGCTGTCACCCTAACCCTAAACCTAATCCTAACCCTAACCCTCACCCTCAAAGTAACCTAACACTAATCCTAACCCTCACCCTAACAGTAACCCTAACCTGAATGCTCACCCTAACCCTAACCCTCACCCTCACACTAATGCTAACCCTAACACTAACCCTCAGCCTAACCCTCACCCGAAACCTAACCCTCACCCTCACACTCACCCGAAACTTTTCCTAACCCTAAAACTAGCCCTCACCATCACCCTAAACCTAAACCTAACCATAACCCTCACCCTCACCCTAACCCTAACCCTCACCATAACCTTCACCCTAACCCTAACCCGCACCCTCACCCTACCCTAAACTTTTTCTAAACCTAAGAGTAAACCTCACCCTAAACCTCACCCTAACACTTACCCTCACCCTAATCCTAACCCTAACCCTCACCCTCACACTAAACCTATCCCTAACCCTAACCATCACCCAAACCCTCAACCTCACCCTAACACTCAACCTAACACTAAAACTACCCTCAACCTAAACCTCACCCTCACCCTAACCCTCACCGTAATGCTTAACCTCACCCTTACCCTAACAATTACCCTCACGCTAACCCTCACAGTAATCTTCACCCTCACCCTAACCTTAACCCTAAACCTCACCCGAAACCTCACCCTAAACCTAACCCTAACTAATCCTAACCCAACCCTTACCTAACCAAAACCCTCACCCTCAACCTCACCCTCACCCTAAACCTCACCCTCAACCTAGCTGTCACCCTAACCCTAACCCTAATCCTAACCCTAATCCTCAGCCTCACAGTAACCTAAACCCAACCCTAACACTCATCCTAACCCTCACCCTAACCCTAAAGCTATCCCTAACCCTAAACCTACGGCTCAACCTAATACTCACCCTCACACTAACTTTCACCCTAACCTTAACCCTCACCCTCACCCTCACCCTAAACCTTTCTTAAACCTAACACTAACCCTCACCATCACCCTAATACTAACCCTAACCATCACCCTCACACTAAAACTAACCCTAAACCTAACCCTCAACCGAACCCTCAACCTAACCCTAATGCTTAACCTAACCCTAAAACTACCCCTCAACCTAACCCTCACCCTCACCCTAACCCTCACCCTAACCCTTAACATCACCCTTACCCTAACCTTTACGCTCACCCTAAACCTCACCCTAAATCTCACACTCACCCTAACCCTAAACCTACCCCTCACCCTAACCCTAACCCTAACCCTAATCCTAACTGAACTCTTACCTAACCAAAACCCTCAGCCTCTCCCTCACCCTCACCCTAAACCTCACCCTTAACCTAGCTGTCACCCTAACCCTAACTCTAATCCTAACCCTAACCCTCACCCTCACAGTAACCTAATCCTAACCCTAACACTCACCCTAACCCTCACCCTCAACCAAACGCTCACACTAACCCTAAACCTGCGCCTCAACCTAACCCTCACCCTCAAACTAACCCAGAACCTCACCCTCAACCTTACCCAGAACCTCACCCTCACACTAACCTTAACCCTCACCCTAACCCTCACACTAAACCTAACCCTCACACTAACCCTAACCCTACCCCTCAACCTACCTTTCACCATAACCCTAACCCTAACCCTAATCCTAACCCAACCCTTACCTAACCAAAACCCTCACCCTCAACCTGACCCTCACACTAAAGCTCAACCTCAACCTAGCTGTCACCCTAACCCTAACCCTAATCCTAAACCTCACCCTGAATTTAACTCTCACCCTAAACCTTACCCTCACCCTCACCCTCACCCTAACTCTAACCCTAAAACCCACCCTCAGCCTAAACGTCTCCCTGAACCTAAACCTAACCCTCAACCTCACCCTAGCCCTCACCCTAACCCTAACCCTAAGCCTAAAACTCCCCCTCACCCTAAACCTAATGCTCACCCTCACCCTAACCCTCACTCTAACCCTTACCCTCACACTAACCCTAAAGCTCATCCTTACCCTAACACTCATCCTAATCCTTAACCTCACCCTAACCCTAACCCTAACCCTAACCCTCACACTAACACTCACCCTCACCCTCACCCTAACCCTAACCCTAAGCCTCACCTCACACTTACCTTCAACCTAAAACTTACCCTAACCTTGACGCTAACCCTAACCCTCACCGTCACCCTAACCCTCACCCTAACCCTTATCCTCACCCTAACCCTAAACTTAACCCTAATCCAAACCCTCACACTAGCTCTAACCCTGACCCTAACTCTATCCCTATCCCTCACCCTAAACCTCACCCTAAACTTCACCCTCACCCTAGCCCTCACCCTCACCCTAAACCACACGCTCACCCTCACCCTCACCCTCACCGTTACCCTCATGCTAATCCTAACACTAACCCTAATCCTAAACCTAACCCTTACCCTCAACCTCACCCTAACCTTAACCCTAACCCTCACCCTCACACTCACCCTCACCCTAACCCTAACCCTAATCCTATCCCGAACTCTCACCCTAAACCTCACCCAAACCCTAACCTACATGCTAATCCTCACCGTCACCATAATCCTCACCCTAACCCTAACCCTAACACTTTCCTAACTAAAACATTCACCCTCACCCTAACCCTCACCCTCAAACTCACCCTAACCTAACCCTAACTCTAACCCTCACACTCACCTTAGCCCTCACCCTAACCCTAATCCTAACCATAATCCTCACCCTAACCCTCACCCTCACACTCACCCTCACCCTAACCCTAACCCTAATCCTATCCCGAACTGTCACCCTAAACCTCACCCAAACCCTAACCTACACGCTAATCCTCACCGTCACCATAATCCTCACCCTAACCCTAACCCTAACACTTTCCTAACTAAAACATTCACCCTCACCCTAACCCTCACCCTCAAACTCACCCTAACCTAACCCTAACTCTAACCCTCACACTCACCTTAGCCCTCACCATAACCCTAATCCTAACCATAATCCTCACCCTAACTCAACACTCACCCGCACCCTAAACCTCACCCTCAACCTAACCCTCACCCTAACCCTAACCCTAAACCTCACATTCACCCTCACACTCACCCACAGCCTAACACTAACCCTAACCCTAATCCTAACCCTAACCCTCACGCTCAACCTCACCCACAGCCTAACACTAATGCTATCCCTAAACCTCACCCACAGCCTAATACTCATGCTAACATTTCCCCTCAACTAACCCTTATACTCACACACACCCTAACCCTTACCCTAACCCTAATGTTAACCCTAATACTCACCCTCACACTAACCCTCACCCTAACCCTTATTCTCACCCTAACCCTAACCCTCACTGTAACCCTTACGCTCACACTAACCCTAACCCTAACCCTCACCCTCACACTCACCTTCAACCTGACCCTAAACCACACCCTCACACTAATCCTAACTCTAAACATGACCCTCACCCTAAACCTAACCCCCAACCTAATCCTAACCCTAACCCTAACCTTAAGCCTCACCCTCACCCTAAAACTAACACTAAACATAACTCTCACCCTCACACTCATCCTAACCCTAAACCTAACCCTAAACATATAAATAACCCTAAACCTAACCCTAAACCTAACCCTCTCACTAAGCCTTACTCTCACACTAACCCTAACTGTAGCCCTCACCCTAACCCTCACCCTCAGCCTAACCCTCACCCTAACCCTAAACCAAAGCCTCACACTCATCCTAACAATCTCCATAACACTAAACCTAAACCTCACCCTCACCCTAACCCTAATCTCACCCTCACCCTAAACCTAATCCTAACCCTAATCCTCACTTAACCCTAACCCTCACCCTCAGACTAACCCTCACCCTCACCGTAACCCTCACCCTAACCCTAACCCTAACTCTAAACCTAAACATCACTTTCACCCTAACCCTCACACTAAACCTAACCTTCACCCTAACGCTAACCCTAACCCTCACTCTCACCCTCACCCTCAGCCTAACCCTAACCCTAACCCTAATCCTAACCCTAAACCTCACCCTCACCCTCACCCTCTCCCTAACCCGCACCCTAACCCTCACACTAACCGTTACCCTCACCCTCATCCTAACCTTAACCCTACCCGAACCCCAACCCAAAACCGAACCCTAACCCCCATCCTCACCCTTAATATAACCCTAACCGTAACCCTCACCGTACCCCTAACCCTAAACCTCTGCGTAAACCTAACCCTCATTCTAGCCCTCACCCTCACCCTAATCCTCACCCTAACCGTAACCCTAACACATTCCTAACTAAAACTCTTACCCTCACTCTCACTCTCACCCTAACCCTTACCCTCACCTAAAACTAACCCTCACACTCACCTTAACCCTCAGCCTAACCCTAATACTAACACTAACCCTCACCCTAACCCTTACTCTCACTCTAACCCTAACCCTCACCCTAAATCTTACCCTCACCTTATCCTAACCCTAACCCTCACCCTCATCTTATCCTAACCCTAACCCTCACCCTCACCTTAATCCTAACCCTAAACCTCACCCTAACCCACAAATTAACCCTAATGCTCACCCTACCCCTCACCCTACACCTCAACCTAAGCCTCATCCTAAACCTAAACCTAACCCTCACCCTAACCCTAACCCTCACCCTCACCTTAGCCCTCACCTTAACCCTAATCCTAACCCTAATCCTCACAGTAACCCTAACCCTCTCCTTCACACTAACCCTCACCCTCAACCTAACCCTAACCCTCACCCTAACCCTAACCCTAACCCTCCCATTCACCCAACCCTCACACTAAACCTAAGCATCACCCTAACCCTTAACCTAACGCTCACCCTCACCCTCACCCTCAGCCTAACCCTAACCCTAACCGTAATCCTAACCCTAAACCTCACTCTCACCCTCACCCGAAACTTAATCCTAACCCTTATCCTCACACTCACCCTCACCCTCAACCTAAAACTCACCCTCACCCTAACCCTAACATTGACCCTCAACCCAACATTAACCCTCACCCTAACCCTCACCCTCAACCTCAACCTCACCCTCAACGTCACCCTAAACCTCACCCTAACACACATCCTCACACTAACCCTTACCCTCACTCTAACCTTAACCCTAACCCTTACCCTAACCCTCATCTTCACCCTAGCCCTCACCCTAACCCTAATCCTATCCCTAATACTCATCCTAACCCTAACACTCACCCTCACCCTCAGACTCACCCTCACCCTAACTCTAACCCTAACCCTAACTCTAAAACTCACGCTCAAAATAACTCTCACACTAACCCTTACACTCACACTCACCCTAACCCTCAATCTAACACTAATCCTAAACCTCACGCTCACACTAATTGTCAACCTAACCATTACACTCACCCTCACCCGAACCATCACACTAACTCTAACCTAAACCCTAACCCTAAACTTAACCCTCAACCTCACCGTCACCCTCAACCTCAGCCTAACACTAACCCTAACCCTAATCCTAACCCTACCCCACACCCTCACTCTCACCCTAACCCTAACCTAACACTAACCCTCACCCTCACCCTCAACCTCAACCTCAACCTCAACCTCACCCTCACCCTAACCCTCACTCTCACCCTCACCCTAACCCTAAACAGAATCCTAACACTCACCCTAACCCTAACCCTCACACTCACTCTAACCCTCACCCTAACCCACACACTAAACCTAACCATCCCCCTAAGCCTAACTCTAACCCTCACCCTCACCATCATCCTCAGCATAACCCTAACCCTAACCCTAACACATATCCTCACCCTAAATCTCACCCTCACCCTAATCTTCACCCTAACCCTAACCCTCACCTTAACATTCACCCTAACCCTAACCCTAGCCCTCACCCTCACCCTAACCCTAATCCTAAAGCTAACCCTAAACCTTACCCTAAACGTAAGGCTAACTCTAACCCTCACCCTCAACCTAAACCTCTCCCTAACTCTGACACTCACTCTAACCCTAACCATAACCCTCACACTAATCCTAACCCTTACCCTAACCCTAAATTTCAACCTAACCCTCATCCTAACCATAACCCTCACCCACACCCTAATCCTCACCCTCACGCCAACACTCACCCTCACCCTAAACCTCACCCTAAAACTCAGGCTAACCCTAACCCTCACTCTCATCCTAACATTCACTCTAACACATACCCTCACCCTAACCCTAATCCTAACCCTCACCCTCACCCTCAGCCTAACCCTAACCCTAACCTTAATCCTAACCCTAACGCTCAACCTCACCCTCACCCTAACACTAACCCTAACCCTAAACTTCACCCTCAGTCTCACCCTCAACCTAAACCTCATCCTCACTCTGACCCTCACCTTATACCTAACCCTAACCCTCTCCCGAAGCATAATTCTCACCCTAACGCTAACCCTAACACTCACCCTCAACCTTAGCGTAAACCTAACCCTTACTCTCACCCTAACCCTCACCGTAACCGAAATGCTAACACTAAACCTCACACTCACCCTATCCCTCACTGTAACCATTACCCTCACTGTAAGGGTAACCTTAACCCTTACCCTTTCACTCAGACTAAACCAAACCCTCCACCTAACTCTAACCCTACCCCTCAGCCTAACCCTGACCCTAACACTAAACCTAACCCTAATCCCTAAACCTAACCCTAAACTTCACCCTCACCCTAGCTCTCACCCTATTGGTAACCCTAACCCTAACCCTCACCCTCATCCTAACCCTAACCCTAAAGCTCACCCTGACCCTAACCCTCACCCTAATCCTAACCCTAATTCTAACACTAACCCTCACCCTAACCCTCACCCTTACCCTTACTTTCACCCACACCCTCACCCTAACCCTAATCCTAACACTAACCATCACCATAACCCTCAACCTAAACCTAAACCTAACCCTAACCCTCACCCTAATCCTCACCCTAAACATTACCCTAACCATCACCTTCACCCTAACCCTCACACTAACCCTTACCCTCACCCTAACCCTAAACCTAATATTAAACCTATCACTCACACTAAATCTAACCCTCACATTAACAGTAATCCTACCCCTCACCCTAACTCTCATCCTAACCCTAACCCTAAACCTAACCTAACCCTCACCCTCACTCTAAACCTAACCCTAACACTCACTGTAACAAAAACCCTCACCCTCACTCTCACCCTCAGTCTAAGCCTCACCCTAACCCTAATCCTAACTCTAACTCTAACTTTAATCCTAACCCTAACCCTCACCCTCACCCTCACCCTAACTCTAACTCTTACAAAAACCTAACCCTAAACCTCACCCTAACTCTAACCCTTACGGAACCCCAAACCTCACCCTCACACTCACCTTAACCCTAACCCTAACCCTAACCCTCACCCTCCTCCTAATCCTAATCCTAACCCTAATCCTCGCCCTAAACATCACCCTAATCCTAGGGCTCACTCTAACCTTCACCCTCACCCTAAACCTCTCCCTAACCCTTACACTAACCCTAAACCTATCCTAACCCTAACCCTAACCCTCACACTAATCCTGACCCTAACCATAACCCTAACCTTAAACTTCACCTTAACCCTCACCCTAACCCTAAACCTAACCCTCACCCTCACCCTAACCCACAACACTAACCCTCACCCTCACCTAACTCTCACCTTAAACCTAACCCTCACCCACACCCTAACTCTCACCCTCACCGGAACACTCATCTTAACCCTAAACCACACCCTCACTCTAAACATCACCCTAACTCTAACCCTAACCTCACCCTAAACCTAACCCTCGCCCAAACTCTTACCCTCACCCTAATCCTAACCCTAAACCTCACCTTAACCCTATCCCTAACCCTTAACCTCACCTTAACCCTAATCCTCTCCGTAACCCTAACCATCCCCCTAAACCTTACCTTCATGCTAACCTTAACCCCAACCCTAAGCCTAACCCTCACACAAACCCTAACCCTCACCCTAACCCTAACCCTAACCCTTAACCTAACCCTAACATTCACCCTAACCCTCACCCTCACCCTCAACCTGACCCTCACCCGCAGCCTAACCCTAACCCTAACCCTAATCCTAACCGTAACACTTACCCTCACCCTAACCCTAACCCTAAACCTAACCCTCAGCTTCACGCTCACCTCAGCGTAACCCTCAGCCTCACCATCACTCTCACCCTAACTATAACCCTAACCATAACACTCACCCTAACCCTAAACCTCACCCTAAACCTAACCCTAAACTTCACCTTCAACCTCACGCTCACCCTAGCATTAACCCTCACTCTAACCCTAAGGCTAACTCTAATCCTCACCCTCACCCTAAAACTCTCCCAAAACCTTACACTCACCATAACCTTAAACCTAAACCTAACCGGCACACTAATCCTAACCCTAATCCTAACCCTAAATTTCAACTTAACCCTAACCGTAACTGTAACTCTCACCCTCACCCTAACCCTCACCGTCAACCTAACCCTCACACTCACCCTCATACTCACTCTAACCCTAACCCTAAAACTCACCTTCACCCTAAGCCTCACACTAACCCTACCCTCACCCTAACCCTAACCCTAAACTTCAACCTCACCCTAACCCTAATGGTCCCCCTTAACCTAAACCTCACACTAACCCTTACCCTCACACTAATCCTAAAACTTCCCCGCACCCACACACTCATCCTAACCCTTAACCTCACCTTAATCCTGACCCTAACTCTAACCCTAATCGTAACCCTCACTCTCACCCTATCCCTAACCCTAACCCTCATCCTCACCTTAACCCTCACACTTACCCTCACCCTAACCCTAACCCTAACCCTCACCCTCACCCTTACCCTCAACCTGAAACTTACCCTAACCCTAACGCTAACCCTAACACTCACCCTCACCATAATCCTCACCCTAAACCTTATCCTCAGTCTAACCCTAACCTTAAGCCTAATCCTAACCCTCACACTAACCTTAACACTCACCATATCCCTAACTCTATCCCTCACACTAACCCTCACCCTAACCCTCACCTTAGCCTTCACACTCACCCTAACCTTTACCCTCACCCTAACATTAAACCTAACCCTAATCCTAAATCCAACCCTCACCCTCTCGTTCACCCTAACACTAACCCTAACCCTCACCCTCAACCTAAACCTCACCCTAACCCTAACCCTAACCCTCACACTAACCCTAACCCAGACCCTAAGCCTAACCCTAACCCTCACCCTCACCCTCAACCTAACCCTAACCCTAACACTCACCCTAACCTTCACATTAACATTCATGCTAACCCTCAACCTCAATTTCACTCTACCCTCATCCTAACCCTTACCGTCACCCTAACCCTATCCCTAACCATAACCCTCACACTAAACTTAACCCTCACTCTGACCCTAACACTACCCCTCAAACTAACCCTAAACCTAACCCTAATCTGTATCCTCAAGCTAACCCTTACCCTCACCCTAACCCTCACCCTAAAATTAACACTAACCCTAACCCAAAACTTAATTTTAAACATCACCCTAACCCTTACCCTAAGCCTAACCCTCACCCTCATCCTAACCCTCAACCTAACAATTATTGTCATCCTAACCCTAACCCTAACCCTAACCCTAACCCTCACCTTAACTGTTACCCTCACTCTAACCCTATCCCTAACCCTAAAAATACCCCTCACCCTAACCCTCATCCTAACCCTAACCATAACCCTAATCCCCACCCTGACCCTAACCCTAACCCTAACCCTAACCGTCACCCTCACCCTACCCTAAACTTCTGGGACAACCTCACCCTCACCTTCACCCTCACCCTCACCCTAAACCTCACACTCACCCCAGCCCTCAGCCAAACACTAACCCTAACCCTAACCCTCACACTCACCCTCACCCTAACCCTATCCCTAAACCTCACACTAACCCTAACCCGCACGCTAACACTAAGCCTGCCCCTCACACTAACCCTCATCCTAAACCTAATATTAACACTCACCCTCACCCTAAAACTAACCCTAACCCTCACAGTAACCCTAAACCTCACACTCACCCTCAGCCTCAACCTAACCCTACCCCTCACCCTAAACCTCATCCTAACCCGAAGACTAACCCTAACACTCACACTAATCCTAAACCAAACCCTAAACCTCACCCTCACCCTCACTATCAGCCGAACACTAAACCTCACCCTAACCCTCAACCTAGCCTAACCCTCACCTACACCCTAAACCTCACCCACACCCTCACCCTCACCCTAACCCTCACCCTAACCCCAGCCTTCAGCCTAACCCAAAACCTAACCCGAGCACTAAACCTAACCATCACCCTAACCCTCACCCTCACGCTAACCTTAATCGAAACCTAACCCAAACCCTACCCCTCACCCTAACCCTAACCCTCACCCTCATACTAACCCTGACCGTTACACTTACCCTCACGGTAACTCTAATCCTAACTCAAACCCTCACACTAACCCTACCCCTCACCCTCACCCTCACCCTCACCCTCACCCTAGCCCTCACACTAATCCTAACTTTAACCCTAACACTCACCCAAACCCTAAATCTAACACTAACCCTAAACCTTAACCTCAAACTCAACGTCACCCTAACACTCACCCTAACCCTATCCCTAAACCACACCCTAATCCTCACCCTCACCTGAACCCTCATCCTAAACCTAACTCTAACCCTGACCCTCACGCTAACCCGAAACCTCACCCTCATGCTCAGGCTAACCCTAAGCCAAACTCTAATCGAACCCTAAGCCTCACTCTCACCCTCACCCTAACCCAAACACTAATCCTAACCCTAAGCCTCACCCTCAGACTCACCCTAACGCTAAACCTAAATCTAATCCTCAACCTAACCATAACCCTCACCCTAAACCTAACCGTGACCCTCACCCTAACCCTAACCCTAACCCTAAACCTCATCCTCACCCTAACACTCCCCCATAGCTCTAACCCTATCGCTAACCCTCACCCTCATCCTAACCCTCACACTTTCCCTTACCCTCATGGTAACCCTAATGCTAACCCTAACCTTATCCCTCACAATAACCATAAGGTTCACCCTAACCCTAACCCTACCCCTCACCCTAACCCTCAACCTAAACCTAACACTAACCCTAACCCTCACCCTAAACCTAACCCTCACACTAACCCTCACCCTAACCCTCAACCTCACCCTCACCCTAACCCTAAACCTAGCCCTCACCCTAACCCTCAACCTAAACCTAACCCTAATCCTAACTCTCATGCTAACCCTAAACCTCACCTCATGCTCAGCCTAACCCTAACCCAAACCCGAATCCTAACCCTAAGCCTCACCGTCATCCTCACCCTAACCCTAAAAGAAAACCTAACCCTCACCCTAAACTCTCCTCCTAACCCTAACCTTAACCCTAACCCTAACCCCAAACCTCACCCTCACCCAAACCCTAAACCTAACCCTCACCCTAATCCTCACCCTAACCCTAAAAATGACCCTAACCCTCACCCTCACAATAACCCTCACCCTAAACCTTAACCTCACCCTAATGCTCACACAAACCTTAACCCTAACCCTCATCCTCAACCTAACCCTAACTCTCACACGAACGCTCACCTCACGGTTACCCTCACCCTCACCCAAAACATCCCTCTAACCCTTACTCTCACCCTAACCCTAACCCTAACACTCTCCCTAATCCTAACACTCGCTCTAACCCTCAAACTCACCCTAACCCTCAACCTAACCCTTACCCTCACCCTAACCGTAAATCTAACACTCTCCCTAACCCTAACCTTAAACATCACCCTAACCCTAACCCTCACTCTCATCCTAACACTCAGCCTAACAATTACCCTAACCCTAACCCTAACTGTAACCCTAACCCTCACCCTCACCTAACCCTTACCCTCTCCCTAACCCTAACCTTAACCCTACCCCTCACCTTAACCTTCATGCTAACACTAACCTTAACAGTACTCCTCAAACTGTGCCTAACTCTAACCCTAACACTAACTCTAACCCTCACACTCAAGCTAACACTCTAACCCTAACCCTACCCTAATCCTTACCGACACCATAACCATCACCCCCACCCTCACCCTAAACCACACTCTCACAGTAGCCATCAGCCTAACCCTAACCCTAACCCTAACACTCACCCTAATCCTAACCCTCACCCTAACCCTCACCTTCATCCTAACCCTCACAATAACCCTTACCCTCAACCTCAACCTAACCCTAAACCTAACCCTCACACTTACGCTTACCCTCACCCTAACCCTCACCCTCACCCTTTCCCTAAACCTATCCCTCACCCTAACCCTCACCCTCACCCTAAACATCACCCTAATTCTGACCCACACCCTAATCCTAAAACTAAACCACAACCTAATGCTAAACCTCACCCTAAACTTCACCTACAATCTAATCCTCACACTAACCCAAACCCTAAATCTTACCCTAACCCTAATCCTCACCCTCACCCTCACCCTCAGCTTAAGCCAAACCCTAACCCTAATCCTAACACTAACTCTCATCCTCACCCTAAACCTAACCCTAACCGTTACCCTAACCCTCATCCTCATCCTCATCCTAACCCTAACCCTAACCCTAACCCTAACCCTAACCCTCAAACTAACCCTAACCCTAACCCACACCCTAACCGTCATCCTAACCCTAACACGAACCCTAACCCTAACTTTCATGCTCAACCTCACCCTAAACTTAACACTAATCCTAACCCTCATCCTTACCATAACCCTCAGCCTAACAATTGCCCTCACCCTCACCCTAACCCTAACCCTCACACAAACCCGAAACATCACCCTAACCCTCACGATAACCCTAATCCTAGCCATCACCCTAAACCTAACGCTAACCCTCACCCATACCCTAAGCCTCACCCTCACGCTAACCCTCACTGTCAACCTAACCCTCACCCTAACCCTAACCCTCACCCACACCCTAATCCTCATCTTCACCCTCAACTTCAACCTCACCCTAACCCTCACCCTCAACCTAACCCTATCACTCACCCTCATCCTAAGCCTCACCCTAAACATTACCCTAGCCCTAACCATAACCCTAAACCTAACCCTCACACTAACCCTAACCCTCACCGTAACACTAACCCTCACCCTTACCCTCATCCTGACTCTAATCCTCACCCTAAACCTAACCCTTAACCTAACCCTCAGCCTCACCATAAACCTCACCGTCACTCTAACACTCACCCTAACCCTAACCCTCACCCACACCCTAACCCTTAACCTCACTCTCACCCTCACCCAAAACCTCACCCTTAACCTAGCCCTCACCGTAAACCTAAACCTAAATCTTACCTAACCGAAAACCTCACCCTCACACTAACACTAACCCTAACCCTCACCCTCAACCTAACCCTCACTCTAAACATTAACCTCAACCTAATCCTCACACAAAACCTAACCCTAACCCTCATCCTCACCCTAAGCCTCACCCTCACTCGAACCCTCACCTCACGGTAACCCTCACCCTCACCCAAAACATCACCCTAACCCTAACCCTCACCCTAACCATAACCCTAACCCTCTCCGTAAGGCTAACCCTCCCTCTAACCCTCAAACTCAACCTAATCCTCACCCTAAACATAACCCTAACACTTACCTAACCCAAACTCTCATCCTCACCCTCACCCTAACCTTAACCCTCACCCTCACTGTAGCCCTCAGCCTAACCCTAACCCTAACCCTAAACCTCACCCTCACACTCACACTCATCCTCAGACTACCTAACCCTAAAACTAATCCTAACCCTACACTTCACCTTGAACCTCACCCCCACCCTAACCCTAACCCTCACCCTAACCCTAACAGTCACCCTAACCCTAAACCAAACCCTAACACTCAACCTAACCCTAAACCTCACCCTAACCCTTACCCTAAAACTAACTGTAAACCTAACCCTCACCCAACCCCTAAACATAACCCTAACCTAACCATCACCCTCACCCTAACCTTAAACCTAACCCTAACCCTCATCCTAAACCTATCCCTAACACTAACCCCAACCCTCTCCCTAACCCTCACCCTAACCATAATCCTAACCTTAAACTTCACCCTAACCCTAACACTCACCTCATCCTAACCCTCAATGTAAACCTTACCCTCACCCTAAATCTAACACTAAACCTAACCCTCACCCTCAACCTAACCCTAATTCTAAACCTCACCCTAACCCTAATCCAAACCCCAAACCTCACCTTCACCCTAACTTTCACCCAAACACTTACCCTCAACTTAACCCTCACAATAACACTAACTCTAACCCTAACCCTAACCCTCACACTAACCCTAACCCTAACCCTAAACATCACCCTAACCCTCACCCTCACCCTAACCCTAACCTTAACACTCTCCCTAACCTTCACCTTCCTTCTAACCCTCAAACTCAACCTAACCCTCACCCTAAAACTTATCCTCACCCTAAACCTCAAGCTAAGCCTAACCCTAACACTAACACTAACCCTAAACATAAACATTACCCTAAACCTAACCCTCACCCTCATCCAAACACTCAGCCTAACAATTACCCTAACTCTATCCTTAAACGTAACCCTAACCCTGACCCTCACCAAACACTTATCCTCACCGTAAACCTAACCCTAACCCAACCCCTCACCCTAACCCTCATGCTAACCCTAACCTTAACAGTAATGCTCAACCTGACCCTAAACCTAATCCTAAATGTAACCCTCATCCTCACCCTAACACTCTAACCCTCACCCTACCCTAATCCTCACCGACACCCTAACCCTCACCCTCACCCTCACCCTAAACCTCACCCTCACATTAGCCATCAGCCTAACCCTAACCCCAACCCTAACACTCACCATAATCTTAACCCTAACCCTAACTCTCACCTTTACCTAACCCTCACAATAACCCTTACCCTGAACCTAAAACTAACCCTAAACCTAACCATCACACTAAACCTTACCCCAACCCTAACCCTCACCCTCACCCTAACCCTAACCATCACCCTAAGCCTCACTCTAATACTAAACCTAACCCTAACCCTCACCCTCATTCTAACCCTCACCCTTACCCTTACCCTCACGTTAACCCTAACCCTAACGCTAAACCTAACCCTCACACTAACTCTAACCCTCACACTAACACTCACCCTCAGTCCAACCCTAACCCTTACACTAAACCTTACCCTCACCCTACCCTAACACTAACCCTAACCCTAACACTCACCAAAGCCGTAACCCTAACACTAACACTAAACCTAACCCTAACCCTCACCCTCACCCTAACACTAACCCTAACCTTTACCCTAAACCTAACCCTCAAACTCACTGTCACCCTAACACTCACCCTAACCCTTACCCTCACCTACACCCTAACACTCACCCGAACACTCACCCTCACTCTAAACCTCACCCTCACACTAAACATCACCCTAACCCTAACCCGCACCCTAAACATAACCCTAACCCTCACGCTCACCCTAAAACTAACACTCAACCTCACCCTAACTCTAAGCTTAACGCTAACCCTAACACTAATCCTAAACATAACACTCACCCTCACACTAAACCTAAACATATCACTAAAACTCACCCTCACACTCACCCTAAACCTAACACTAAACATCACCCTCACCCTAACCCTAAACAAAACCCAACCCTATCCCTCACCCTAAACCGAACCCTCACCCTCACCCTAACCCTCACCCCAACCCTAACCGTAAACTTCATCCTCACCCTAACACTCACCCTCACCCTAAACCTATGCCTAACCCTCACCCTCAACCTAAAACTAACCCTGAAACTAACCCTCACGCTAACTCTAACCCTCACCCTCACCCTCAGCCTAACCTTAAACCAAATCCTAATCCTAACCCTCAGCCTCACCCTCACCCTCACCCTAACCCTAACCCCAACCATAACCCTCACCCTCAAGGTCAGCCTCACCCAAACCCTAAACCTAACCCTAACACTCACCATAACCTAACCATTACCCTCACCCTAATCCTAACCCTAACCCTAACCCTAACCCTTACCCTAAACCTAACCCTAACATTAACGCTAACCCTCAAGCAAAACCTAAACCTAAGCTTAACCATAACGCTAACCCTCCCCCTCCCCCTAACCCTCAACCTAACACTTACCCTCATCCTCACCCTAACCCTCACAATAAACATAACCCTCACCCTAACCCTACCACTAAACCTCACCCTCACACTCACGCTAACCCTCAGCCTAACCTTAACCCTAACACTAATCTAAACACTAACCCTCATCCTCAGCCTCAAACTCACCCTAACCCTAAACCTAACTCTCAACCTAACCGTAACCCTGACCCTAACATTAACCATAACCCACACCCTATCCCTCACCCTAACCCTAACCCTCCCCATAACCCTAAACTTACCACTCACCTTAACCCTTATCCTAACGTTAAGCCTAACCCTAACACTCACCCTAACCCAAACCCTAACCCTAACACTCATCCTCACCCTCAGCCAAACCCTAAACCTAACTCTAATCCTAACCCTATAACTCACCCTCATCCTCACACTAATTCTAACCCTAACCCTAAACTTAACCCTCAACCTCACCCTAACCCTAACTCTAATTTTCACCATAATCCTAGCCCTCACCAGAACCCTAACCCTAACCGTCACCCTCACCCTAAATCTAAATCTCACCCTAACCAGCAACCTAACCCTAACCCTAAACCTCACCCTAAACCTCACCTTAACCCTTACCCTCACTCTAAGCCTAACCTTAACCCTAACCGTCACACTAATCCTAACCTTCACTTTAACCCTAAGTATACCCCTCATCCAAACCCTCACCCTAACATTAATATGAACCCTAAACTTCACCCTAACCCTAACCTTAACACTCACCCTCACTCTAACACTCCCTGTCATACTAACCCTCACCTTTAACCTAATCCTCACCCACAACCCAACCCTCACCCTCACCCTATACCTAACCCTAACCCTAACCCTAATCCTCATCCTCAACCTCACCCTCAAACTAACCCTTACCCTAACCCTCACACTAACCCTCACCCTAACACTCATGCTAAACCTAAACCTCACTCTCATCCTACCCTCATCCTAACCCTGACCCTCACGCTAATTCTATCCCTAACCATAACACTCACACTAAACCTAACCCTCACCCTAACCCTCCCCCTCCCCCTCACACTATCACTAAACCTAACCCTAACCCTAAACCTCACCCTAACCCTAAGACTACTCCTAACCCTCACCATCACCCTAGCCCTCACCCTAACCCGAATCCTAACCCCAACCCTCACCCTAACCCTAAAACTCACCCTAACCCTAAACCTCACCCTCACCCTAACCCTTACCCTAAACCTAACCCTAACATTAATCCTTACTCTCACCCTCAACCTATCCCTTCACTTAACCCAAACCCTCACCCTAACCCTCACCCTCACCCTAACCCTAACCCTCCCCCTCATCCTTACCCTGAACCTAACCCTTACCCTCATCCTCACCCTAACCCTCACAATAAACCTATCCCTCTTTCTAACCCTAACACTAAGAATCACCCGCACCCTCTCACAGACCCTCAGCCTAATCCTAATCCTAACCCTAATCCGAACACTAACCCTCACCCTCACCCTCAACCTAACCCTAACCTGAATACTAACCCTCCACTCACACTCACCCTCACCCTCAACTTAAACCTCAGCCTCACCCTCACCCTCAACCTAACCCTAACAGTAACCCTAAAAAGCACACTAAACCTAACCCTGACCCTAAACCACAACCTAACCCTTACCCTCACCCTAAACCTCAACCTCACCCTAGCCCTTACCCTAATCCTAACTCTAATCTTAACCCTCACCCTAACCCTAACACTCACCCTCATCCTAAACATCACCCTAAACCTTACCCTCATCCTCATCCTAAACTTCACACTAACCCTAACCCTCACCCTAACCCTAACCCTACCCCTCACCTTAAACCTCATGCTAACCCGAAGCCTAACCCTAACACTCACTGTAGCCCTAACCCTAAACCTAACACTCATTCTGACCCTCAGCCTAACCCTAACCCTAATGCTAACCATATTCCTCACCCTCACACTCACCCTAATGCTAACCCTAACACTAAGCCTAAATATACCCCTCACCCTTACCCTCACCTTAACCCTAAACCTAACCCTAACCCTCACCCTCACCCTCACCCTCAGCCTAAACCTAACCCTCACCCTAAAGCTAACCTTCACCCTACCCTAACCCTCACACTACCCCCAATTCTAACCCTGACCCTAACCCTAACCGTAACCCTAACCCTAAACCTCACCCTCACCCTTACCCTCAATCTCACCCTAACCCCCACCCTAACCCTAAACATCACCCACACTCTAACCCTCATCCTCACCTGAACACTCACCCTACCCCTGATCCTAACCCTTACCCTAAAAATCACACTAAACCTAACCCTCAACCTAACCCTAGCACTAACTCTCACGCTAAACTTTACCCCCACCCGAACACTCACCCTCACCCTGATCCTCAGCCTAAACCTAAACCTAACCCTGAACCTCACTCTAACCCTAATCCTAATCCTAAAGCTAACCCTACCCTAACCCTAACCCTCAACCTCACCCTAACCGTAACCGTAACCCTCACACTAAACCTAACCCTCACCCTTACCCTAACCCTCACCCTCACCCTAACCCTAACCCTCACCCTCAACCTAATCCTAACTGTTACCCTTACCCTCACCTTCACCCTAACCCTCACACTAACCCTAACCCTAAACTTAACCCTAACCCTAACCCTAATCATCACACTAAACCTAAACCTCAACCTAACACTAACCCTAACACTAAACTTCACCCAAACACTTACCCTCAACCTAACCCTAATCTTAACCCTAACCTTATCCCTCAGAGTAAAACTAATACTCACACTAAACCTAACCCTAACCCTCAGCCTAACCCTCAACCTAACCCTCACCCTTATCCTCAGCCAAACCCTAACTTTAACCCTAATCCTAACCCTCACACTAACCTTAACCCTCACCATAACCCTAACCCTATCCCTCACACTAAACCTCACCCTAAAAATCACCCTAGCACTCACAATCACCCTAAACTTTACCTTCACCCTAACCTTAACGCTAACCATAATCCTAAATCCAACCCTCACCTTCTCGCTCATCCTAACACTAACCCTAACCCTCACCCTCAACCTCAACCTCACCCTAACCCTAACCCTCACACTAGCCCTAACCCAGACACGAAGCCTAACCTTAACCCTCACCCTCACCCTCAACCTAACCCTAAACCTAACCCTCACACTAACCCTAACCCAGACCCTAAGCCTAACCCTAACCCTCACCCTCACCCTCAACCTAACCCTAACCCTAACACTCACTCTAACCCTCACATTAACATTCATGCTAACCCTAAACCTCAATCTCACTCTACACTCATCCTAACCCTTACCGTCACCCTAACCCTATCCCTAACCATAACCCTCAAACTAAACCTAACCATCACTCTGACCCTAACCCTACCCCTCACAATAACCCTAACCCTAACCCTAATCCACATCTTCAACCTAACCCTTACCCTCACCCTAAACCTCTCCCTAAAATTAACCCTAACCCTAACCCAAACCTTAACCTTAAACATCACTCTAACCCTTACCCTAACCCTAACCCTCACCCTCATCCTAACCCTCACCCTAACAATTACCGTCATCCTAACCCTAACCCTAAAACTAACCCTCACCCTCACCTTAACTGTTACCCTCACTCTAACCCTATCCCTAACCCTAAAACTACCCCTCACCCTATCCCTCATCCTAACCCTAACCGTAACCCTAATCCCCATCTTGACCCTAACCCTAACCCTAACCCTAACCCTCACCCTAACCCTAGCCCTCAGCCTAACCCAAAACCTAACCCTAACACTAACCCTAACCATCACCCTCACCTAATCCTCACCCTCACCCTAACCTTAACCCTAACCAAAACACTTACCCTACACTCAACCAAACCCTAACCCTAACACTACCCCTAAACCTCGCCCTAACACTAACATTTAGCCTAACCCTAAGCCTCAACATACCCTAACCCTAACTCTAACCCTCACACTATCCTTACACCTCACACTAACTCTAACCCGACCACTCACCCTAACCCTCACCCTAAACCTAACGCTAACCCTAGCACTCACCCTAACCCTAATCCTAACCCTATCCCTCACCCTTACACTCACCCTCACACTCACCTTAAACCTAAGCCTCAGCCTCAACCTCAACGTAACACTAAACCTATCCCTAACGATCACCCTAACGGTAAGCCTGAAACTAACCATAACCCTAACCCACACCCTAAAACTCACCCTAACCCTAACCCTCACCCTAACACTAACCCTAAACCTAAACCTCACCCTAAACCTAACCCTCACCTTAAATCTAACCGTAACCCTCACCCAAACTAACCCTTGCCCTAAACCTAACCCTTACCCTAAACCTAACGCTAATATAAACCCTAACCCTCACCCTAAATCTAAACCTAAACTTAACCCTAAACCTCACCTAATCCTTACCCTCATCCTCACCCTAACCATCACAATAAACCTAACCCTCTTTCTAATCCTAACACTAACCCTCACCCTCACCCTCAAGCTCACCTTAAGCCTAACCATAACCCTCACCCTAAACCTAACAATAACGCTCACCCTCACTCTATCCCTAACTCTAACTCTCACCCTAACCCTAACCCTAACCCTAACCCTAACCCTCACCCTCACCCCCACCCTAACTCTAAACCTCACCCTAAACCTCAACCTAACCCTAACACGAACCCTAACCCAAACCCTCACCCTCACCCTAAACCTAACCCTAAACCTAACCCTTACCCTAAACCTAACCCTAACATTAACACTAACCCTCACCCTAAACCTAACCCTAACTTTAACCTTAACCCTCACCCAAACCCTAACCCTTACCCTAACCCTCCCCCTCACGATAACCCTCAACCTAAAACTTATCCTCATCCTCACCCTAACCCTCACCCTAAACCTAACACTAAACCTCACCCTCACCCTCACTCTAACTCTAACTCTCACCCTAACCTTAACCCTAACCTACACCCTCACCCTAAATCTAAACCTCACCCTAATCCTCAACCTAACCATAACTCTAATAATAACCCTAAACCTCACCCTAAACCTTACCTTCACCCTAACCCTAACCCTAACCCTCATCCTCTCCCTATCACTCCCCCATCCCCCTAACCCTATCCCTAACCCTCACCCTCATCCTAACACTCACCATTTCCCTTACCCTCACGCTAACCCTAATGCTAACCCTAACACTATCCCTCACAATAACAATAAGGCTCACACTAACCCTAACCCAAACCCTCACCCTAAACCTCAACCTAAACCTAACACTAACCCTAACACTCACCCTAACCCTAATCCTCACCCTCACCCTCAACCTCACCTTCACCCTAACCCTAAACCTAGCCCTCACCCTAACCCTCAACCTAAACCTAACCCTAACCCTAACTCTCACACTAACCCTAAACCTCACCCTCATGCTCAGCTTTACGCTAACCCAAAACCTAATCCCAACTCTAAGCCTCCCCCTCAACCTCACACTAACCAAAACCCTAATCCAAATCCTTAGCTTCAGCCTCAGCATCACCCTAACCCTAAAACTAACCCTAATCATCACCAAAACCTAACCCTCACCCTAAACATAACCATGGCCCTCACCCTAACCCTAACCCTTACCCTAAACCTAACCCTAACATTAACCCTAACCCTCACCCTAAACTAACCGTAACCTTAAACCTAACCCTCATGCTAACCCTCACCTTAACCCTAACCCTAACCCTAACCCTCCCCCTCACCCTATTCCTCAACCTATTCCTTACCCTTATCCTCACCCTAACCCTCACAATAAACCTAACACTCACACTAATCCGAAAACTAACCCTCACCCTCACCCCCACGCTGACCCTCATCCTTACCCTAACCCTAAGCCTAAGCCTAACCCTAACCCTAATCCTATCCCTATTCCTTACCCTCTCCTTCACCCTAATTCTAACCCTAACCCTAAACCTCACCCTCACCCTAAAACTAACTCTAACACTCACCCTAACCCTAACACTCACCCTCAGCCTAACTCTAACCCTCACTCTCACCCTAACTCTAAACCTCACCATAACAATCAACCTAAACCTAACTCTATCCCTAACCCTTAACCTCACCCTAAACCTCACCCTAACCCTTACCCTCACTCTAACCCTAACCCTAACCCTAACCCTCACACTAATCCTAACCCTCACCTGAACCCTAAAATTTCCCCTCACCTTAACCCTCACCCTAACACTAATATGAACCCTAGCCATCACACTAACCCTAGACTTAAACATTGCCGTCACTCTAAACCTCCCCGTAAACCTAACCCTCACCGTAACCCAACCCTCACCAACAACCCAACCCTGACCCTCACCCAACCATCACCTTATCCCTAAACCTAAACCCAACCCTCAAACTAACATTCATGGTAACCTTAAAATTCAAGCTCACCTTACCCTTATTGTAACCCTTAACCTCACCCTAACCCTATCCCTAACCATAACCCTCACACTAAACCTAACCCTCACCCTAACCCTAACCCTAACCCTAACCCTCACACTAACCCTAACCGTAACCCTAATCCGCACCCTCAACTTAACCCTTAAACTCACCCTAAACCTCACAATCACCCTAACCCTAACCCTAACCCTAACCTAAACTTTAAACATAACCCTAACCCTAACACTCACCCTCATCCTAACCCTCACCCTAAAAATTACCCTTACCCTAAACCTAACCCTAACCCAAACCCTCACCCTCACCCTAAACTTACCCTCACCCTAAACCTAAACCTAACCCTAAACCTTCCCCTCACCCTAACCCTCATCCTAACCCTAACCGTAACCCTAATCCTCAACCTGACCTTAAACCTAACCCTAACCATAACCCTAACCTTCACCCTCACCCTAACACTAGCATCCCCCGAACCCTCACCCTACGCTAATCATCACTGACAGCCTAACCCTCACACTCACCCTCACCCTCAGCCTAACCCTCACCCTAAACCTAGCTCTCAACCTAACCCTAACCCTAACCCTAACCCTCACACTAACCCTATCCCTCACCGTAACCATCATCCTAAAACTAACCCTAAACCTTTCCCTCACCCTCAACCTCAACCTATCCCCAAACCTAGCCATCATGCTAACCCTCATGCTAACCCTAACCCTAACCCTAACACTCAAACTAATCCTAAACCTAACCCTAAAGCTCACCTTCAGCCTAACACTAACCCTCAACCTAAGCCTGAACCTCACCCTTCCCTAACCATAAACCTAACCCTAACCCTCACCCTCAAGCTAACACTCACCCAAACCCTAACCCTAACCAAAACCCTCACCCTACCCCTCAACTTCACCATAAGTCTAACCCTAACCCTAACACTAATCCTAAACCTAAAACTCACACTCACCCTTTCCCTAAACCTAACCCTCACCGTAACCCTAAACCTAACCCTAAACCTCACCCTCACCCTCACCCTAACCCTAACGCTAACCTAACCTTAAATATCAACCTAACCCTCACCCTAACCCTAACCCTCAACCTCACCCTAACCCTCACCCTAACCCTTACCCTCACCCTAACTCTAACCCTTAACCTAGCCCTCACACTAACCCTAACACTGACAATAATCCTAACCCTAAAACTCAACCTAACTCTCATCCTAACACTAACCCTAACCCCAATCCTCACCCTAGCCCTAACACTAACCCTAACCCTCACCCGCATCCTAATCTTCACCTTCCCGGTAACCCTCACCCTAAAGCTAACCCTCACACATACCCTAAAAATAAGCCTCACCCTCACCCTAACCCTAACCCTCACGCTCACCCTTGTCCTCACCCTAAAACTAAATCTAACCCTAACCCTAAACCTCACCCTAATTCTCACCCTCAACCCATCCCTTAGCCTCACCCTTATCATCACCCTGACTCTAAACCTCTCAACCCTAACCTTAACCTTAAACATCACCCTAACCCTAACACTAATCCTAAACCTAACCCTAACCCTCACCCTCACCCTAACCCTTAACCTCACTCTAAACCTAACACTACCCCTCACGCTAACACTCATCCTAAATCTAACCATAACCCTAACACTCAAACCTCATCCTGATCCTAACCCTAACCCTCCTAACACTAACCTTTACCCTCACCATAACCCTCACCGTCACCCTAATCCTCACCCTAACCTAACCCTCACCGACACTCTAACTCTGACCCTCAACCTCACACTCACCCTCACCTTAGACCTCAGCCTAACCCAAACCTTAACCCTAACCCTCACCCTACCCTAACCCTAACCCTACCCCTAACCCTAAACCTTACACTCACCCAAACCCTAACCCTAACACTAAAACCCTAACACTAACCCTAAACCTAAACCTAACCCACATGCTCAACCTAACACTCAACATAACACTTACCCTAAACCTAACCCTCAAGCTCACTGTCACCCTACCACTCACCCGAACCCTAAACCTCACCAACACCCTAACCCTCACCCTCACTCTCACCCTCACCCTCACCCTAACCCTCACCCTCACACTAAAAATCACTCTAACCCTAACCTGCTCCCTAACTCTAACCCTAACCCTCACCGTAACACTAACCCTCACTCTCAACATAACCTAAGCCTAAGCCTAACCCTAACACTAATCCTAAACCTAACACTCACCCTTACCCTAACCCTAAACCTATTAGTAAACGTCAACCTCACACTCACCCTAACCCTAAGCCTAACCCTCACCCTCACCCTAAACATAATCAAAACCCTAACCCTTCACCCTAATGCTAAACCTAACACAAACACTCACCCTAACCCTAACCCTCCCCCTAAACCTAACCCTAAACATAACCCTAATCCTCACCCTAACCCTAACCCTCACCCTAAACCTAACCCTCACCCTCATCCTCAAGCTAACACTCAGCCTCACCCTAACCCTATCCCTAACCCTCACCCTTACCCTTACACTCACGGTAACCCTAACCCTAACCCTAACCCTCACTCTAACACTAAGGCTCACACTAACCCTAAGCATAACCTTCACACTAACCCTCAACCTAAACCTAATTAGAACCCTAACCCCCACCCCAACCCTTACCATCACCCTAAACTTCACCCTCACCCTCACCCTAACGCTAACCCTAAACCTACCCCTCACCCTACCCCTCAACCTAAACCTAAGCCTAAACCTATACCTCATGCTAACCCTAACCCTCACCATCACACTCAGCCTAAATCTAACCCAAACCCTAATCCTAACCCTAAGCCTAAACCTCACCCTAACACTAAACCCAACCCTAACCCTCACCCTAACCCTCAACCTAACCGTAACCCTTACCAAAACCCTAATCCTAACCCTAACCGTAACCCTTACCCTAAACCTAACCCTAACATTAACCCTAACCCTCACCCTATAAGTAACCCTAAACTTAACCCTAAACCTCACCCTAACCCTAACCCTAATCCTAACCCTCCACCTCACCCTAACCCTCATCCTAAACCTTACCATCATCCTCACTCTAACCCTCACAAGGTACCTAACCCTCACCCTAAACTTAACACTAACTCTCACCCTCACCCTCACGCTCACACTCAACCTAACCCTAACCCTAACACTAATCCAAACTCTAACCCTCACTCTCACCCTCAACCTAACCCGAACCCGAACCCTATCCCTTACCCTCACCCTCACCCTCACCCTCACCATTAAACTAAGCATCAGCCTCAACCTCATCCTAACCCTAAAATTAACCTGCACCCTAACCGTAACCCTGACCCTAACCCTAACCCTAATCCACACCCTAACCCTCACCCTCACCTTCACCCTCACCCTCACCCTCACCCTCAACCTAGCCTTCACCCTATCCCTAAACCTAACCCTAACCCTAACCCTAACTCTAACCCTCTCCCTAACCCTCAGCGTCATCCTAACCCTCACAATAATCATTACCATCACCCTAACCCTAACCCTCACACTAACCTGAACCCTCACCCTAACACAAACCCTACCCCTCCACTTAACCCTCATCCTAACCCTAAGCTTAAACCTAACACTCATCTAACACTAACCCTAACACTCAACCTGACCCTCAGCCTAACCCTAACTCTAACCCAAATCCTAACCCTATTCCTCACCCTCACCATCACCCTAATTCTAACCCTAACACTAACCCTAACCCTCACCCTCACCCTAACCCTAACTCTAACTCTCACCCTAACCTTAACCCTCACTCTAAGCCTAACCCTAACCCTCACCCTCACCCAACACTAAACCTCACCCTAAGTCTCAAACTAACCCTAACTCTACCCCTTAACCCAAACCTCACCCTAATCCTCACCCTAAACATTACCCTCAGTCTAAACTTAACCCTAATGCTAACCCTCACACTAATCCTAACCCTCACCCTAACCCTAACTATACCCCACACCCTAACACTAATATGAACCCTAACCATCAACCTAACACTAACCTTAACCCTCACCCTCACCCTAAACCTCACCGTCACCCTAACCCTCACCCTACCCTAACCCTCACCAACACTCTAACCCTCACCCTCAACTTCACTCTCACCCTCACCTTTGCCCTCAGCCAAACCCAAAACCTAACCCTAGCCCTCACCCTACCCTAGCCCTAACCCTAACCCTAAACCTTACAGTCACCCAAAGTCTAACCTTAACACTAACCCAAAACCAAACCCTCATGCTCACCCTAAAACTCACCCTAGCATTTACACTAAACCTAACCCTCAAACTCACCGTCACCCTTACACTCACCCTAACCCTTAACCTCACCAGCACCCTAACCATCACCTTCACTCGAACCCTAACCCTCACCCTAACCCACACCCTCACACTCAAAATCATACTAACCCTAAACCGCTCCCTAACCCTAACCCTAAACATCACCCTAACCCTAACCCTCACCCTCAACCTAACGCTAAGCCTAACCCTAACCCTAACACTAATCCTAAGCCTAACACTCACCCTCACCCTAACCCTAAACCTATCAGTAAACGTCACCCTCACACTCACCCTAAACCTAACCCTAACCCTCACCATCACCGTAACCCTAATCAAAACCCTAACCCTTCACCCTAACGCTAAATCTAACCCTAACCCTCACCCTAACTGTAACCCTTACCCTAACCCTTACCTTCCCCCTCACACTCACCCTTACCCTCACGGTAATCCTAACTCTTACCCTAACCCTAACCCTAACCCTCAAACTAACACTAAGGCTCACACTAACCCTAAGCAAAACCCTCAACCTAACCCTCAACCTAAACCTAACCCTAAACCTAACCCCCACCCTAAACCTTACCCTCACCCTAAACCTCACCCTCACCATCACCCTCACCCTCATCCTAACCATAAACCTACCCCTCACCCTACAACTCAACCTAAACCTAAACCTAAACCTATCCATCACGCTAACTCTAACCCTCACCATCACCCTCAGCCTCTGCCTCAGCCTAACCCAAACCCTAATACTAAACCTAAGCCTAACCCTCACCCTAACTCTAACCCCAACCCTAACCCTCACCCTAACCCTCAGCCTCAGCCTCAGCCTAACCCTAACTCAAAACCTAAACCTACTCTTAGCCTCAGCCTCACCATCATCCTAACTCAAACCCTAATCCTAACCCTAAGCCTCACCCTAACCCTCACCTTATCCCGAAACCTAACCCTAACCCTCACCCTAAACCAAACCCTCACCTTAAATCTAACCGTAACCCTCACCCTAACTAACCCTTGCCCTAAAGCTAACCCTTACCCTAAACCTAACCCTAATATAAACCCTAATCCTCACCCTAAATCTAACCCTAAACTTAACCCTAAACCTCACCTAATCCTTAACCTCATCCTCACCCTAACCCTCACAATAAACCTAACCCTCTTTCTAATCCTAATACTAACCCTCACCCTCACCCTCAAGCTCAACCTAAGCTTAACCATAACCCTGACCCTAACCCTCACCCTAACCCTAATGCTAACACTCACCCTCACTCTATCCTTAAATCTAACTCTCAACCTAACCCTAACCCTAACCCTAACCCTCAACCTCACCCTAACTCTAAACCTCACTCTAAACCTCAACCTAACCCTAACTCTAACCCTAACCCTAAACCTCACCCTAACGCTCACCCTGACCCTAACACGAACCCTAACGCAAAACCTCACCCTCACCCTAAGCCTAACCCTAACCCTAACACTAATCCAAAACCTAACCTTCACCCTCACAATAACCCTAAACCTAATGCTCACCCTAACCCTAACCCTAATCCTCACCATCACCCTAACCCTCACAGTCTCCCTAACCCTCAACCTCACCCTCACCCTCACCCTAACCGTCACCCTTACCCTACCCTCAGCCTAATCCTAACCCTAACCGTAACCCTCACTCTAACCCTAAGCCTAACCCTAACCCTCACACTAACCCTAACCCTACCCCTCACACTAACCCTCATTCTAAACCTAACCCTAACCCTCACCCTCAACCAAACCCTAACCCTAACCCTCACCATAACCCTAAACCTCAACCTCACATTTACCCTGAACCTAACCCTAACCCTACCCCTCACCCTAAACTTCATCCTAACCCAAACCCTAACCTTAACGCTCACAATAATCCTAAACCTTACACTAAACCTCACCCTCACCCTCAGCCTCAGCCTAACACTAACTCTCACCCTAACCCTGACCCTACCCTAACCCTCACGGCACCCTAAACCTCACCCTCAACCTCACCCTCACCCTAACCCTCTCCCTCACCCTAGCCCTCAGCCTAACCCACGCCCAAACCCTAACCAAACTCTAACCCTCACCCTAACCCTCACCCTCATGTAACCCTACCCCTAACCCAAACCCTCACCCTAACACTCAAACAAACCCTAACCCTAACACTATCCCTAACACTCACTATAACACTAACTTTAAGCCTAACCCTAACCCTCATCCTACCCTTACAATAACCCTAAAACTAACCCTAACCCTATCCCTCACCCTAACCCTAACCCTAACCCTAACCCTCAATCTCATCCTAACCCTCACGGTTACACTTACCCTCACAGTTAACCCTAAACCTAATCCTATCACTCACACTAACGCTAACCCTTACACTATCCCTAACCCTACCCCTCACCCTACCTCTCATCCTAAACCTAACACTAACCCTAACACTCACCCTAACACTAAGCCTAACCCTCAACCTAACCCTAACTCTCACCCTCACCCTCACACTAACCCTAATACTACACCTCACCCTAACCTTCATCCTAACCCTAACCCTTACACTCACCCTTAACCTAACCCTCACCCTAACCCTCACCCTCACCCTCACCCTCACCCTAACCCTCAACCTAGCCCTCACCTTAACCCTGAACCTAAAACTACCCTAACCCTAACACTCACGCTAACCCTAAACCTCACCCTCAACCTCAACCTAAACATAACTAAAACCCTAAACCTAACATTAAGCCTCACCCTAACCCTAACCCTCACCCTAAACCTAACTGTAACAATCACCATAAGCGTAACCCTAACCCTAACCCTAACCCTAACCCTAACCCTAACCCTAACCCTAACCCTACCATTAACCCGAACCCTCACCCTAAACCTAACCCTAAACTTAACCCTAACCCTCACCCTAACCCTCGCCCTAACCCTAACCCAACCCCTAAACCTCCCCCTCCATCTAACCCTCAATCTAATCCTTACTCTCATCCCCACCCTAACCCTCACCCTAACCCTAACACTAACCCTCACCCTCACCCTAACCCTAATTCTAACTCTCACCCAACCCTAACCCTCAGCCTAATCCTCACCCTCACCCTCACCCTCATCCTAACTCTAAACCTCACGTTAAACCTTAACCTAACCCTAACTCTAACCCTATCCTTAAACCTCACTGTAAACCTCACCCTAACCCTTACCCTCACTCTAACCCTAACCCTAACCCTAACCCTCACACTAATCCTAAACCTCACCTTAACCCTAACTATACCTCTCACCATCACCCTCAACCTAACACTAATATGAACCCTAACCATCACCCTAACACTTACCTTAACCCTCGCCCTCACTCTAACCATCACCGTCAACCTAATCCTCACCTTTACCCGAACTCTCTCCCAAAACCCAACCCTCACCCTCACCCAACCCTCAACCTATCCCTAAACCTAACCCTAACCCTCACCCTAACACTCATGCTAACCCTAAACCTTACTCTCACCCTACCCTCATCCTAACCCTTAACCTCAACCTAACCCTATCCCTAAACATAACCCTCACACTAAACCTAACCCTCACCCTTACCCTAACCCTACCCCTCACACTAAACCTAACCGTAATCCTAATCTGCACCCTCAACCTAACCCTTACCCTCACCCTAACCCTCACCCTCACACTAAACCAACCCTAACCCTAAAATTCACCTTAAACATTACCCTAACCTTAACCATCACCCTCATCCTAACCCTCACCCTAACAATTACCCTCACCCTAACACTAAACCTAACACTAACCCTCACCCTCAACCTAACCCTTAACCTCAGCCTAACCCTAACTAACCATAAACTTAACCCTCAACCTCACCCAAACCCTCACCTCCCCCCTAACCCTCACCCTACCCTAACTCTCACAGACACCCTAACCCTCACCCTCACCCTTACCCTAACCCTTAGCCTAACTCTAACCCTAACCCTAAACCTCACCCTAAACCTAACCCTAACCCTCACACTCAACCTAAAATACCCCTTACCATAACCCTCATCCTAAACCTAACCGTAATCCTCACCATCACACTAAACCTAACCCTCACCCTCACCCTAACCCTAAACTTCACCCTCATCCTCACTCTCAACCTAACCCTAACCCCAACCCTCACTCTAACACTCATGCTAAAGCTAACCCAAACCCTATCACTCACACTAATGCTTAACCTAACCCTAAACCTCAATCTCACCCTACCCTCAGCCTAACCCTAACCCTAACCCTAAACCTCACCCTAACCCTAAGCCTAACCCTAACCCTCATACTCACACTAACCCTCACACTAAACCTAACCATACCCCTCACATTAACCCTCAACCTATAACTCACCCTCAGCCTAACCCTAACCCTAACCCTAACCCTAACCCTCACACTAACCCTAACCCTCACACTAAACCTAACCATACCCCTCACATTAACCCTCAACCTAAACCTCACCCTCAGCCTAACCCTAACCCTAAACCTAATCCTAAGCCTAACCCTCACCCTCACCCTCACCCTCAACCTCATCCTAACACTAAAGCTACCCTACACCCTAACCTTCAACCTAAACCTAAGCATAAACCTAACCCTCACGCTAACCATAACCCTCACTCTCACCCTCAGCCTAAACCTAGCCCAAACCATAATCCTAACCCTAACCTCACCATCACCCTAACACTAATCCCAACCCTAAACCTCACCTTCACCCTAACCCTAAACCTATACCTAACCCTCACCCTAAACCTAACCGTAACCCTAAACCTAACCTTATCCTCACACTAACCCTAACCCTAACCCTAAACCTTACCCTAAACATAACCCTAACATTAACCCTAACCCTCATCCTAAAAGTAACCCAAAACTTAACCCTAAACCTCACCCTAACCCTCACCCTATCCCTTACCCTAACCCTAACTCTTTACGTCACCCTAACCTGCAACCTAACCCTTACCCTCATCCTCACCGTAACACTCACAATAAACCTAACCCTCACCCTAAACCTAACACTAACCCTCACCCTCACCCTCACGCTCACCCTCAACCTAACCCTAACCCTAACATTAATCGAAACACTAACCCTCACCCTCAACCTAACCCTGACACGAATCCTAATCCTCAACCTCACACTCACCCTCACCCTCAACTTAAAACTCAGCCTCAGCCTCAACTACATCCTAAACCTAACCCTAACCCTCACCCTAATCGTAATCCTGACCATAATCCTAACCCTGACCCACAATCTAACACTCAACCTCACCCTAACCCTAACCTTAGCCCTCACCCTAGCCCTCAGCCTAACCCTAACCCTAACCCTAACCCTCTCACCCTCAACCTAACCCTAACCATAGCACTTGCCCTCACCCTCAGCCTAAACCTAACTCTAGGCCTAATCCTAACCCTATTCCTCCCCCTCTCCCTCACCTTAATTCTAACGCTAACCCTAACCCTAACCCTCACCCTCACCTTCACGATAAAGCTCTCCCTAAACCTAACCTACACCCATACCCTAAACCTAAGCCTCAAACTCAACCTCAACCTAACCTTAACCCCCACGCTAGTCCACACCCCAAACCTAACCCTAAACCTAACACTAATCCTCACCCTCAACCTAACCCTTAACCTCACCCTAACTCTCACCCTGACCCTAACCCTAACCCAAGCCCTAAACTTAACCTTAAACATCACCCTAACCCTCAGCCTAACCCTAACCCTCACCGACATCCTAGCCCTCACGCTAACAATTACCCTCAACCTAACCCTAAACCTAACCGTAACCCTCACCCTCACCCTAACTGTAACCTCACCCTAACCCTAACCCTAACACTCACCCTAACAGTCAACCTAAACCTAACCGTGACCCTAATCCTCACGCTGAACCTAACACTAACCCAACTAACACTAACCCTCACGCTCACCTTAACCCTCATCCTCACCCTAACCCTCACCCTTACCCTCACCCTCACCCTAAACCTAAACCTACCCCTCACCCTACCCTTCAACCTCAACCTAACCCTAAACCTATCCCTCACGATAACCCTAAACCTTACCCTCGGCCTCAGACTAAACCTAACCCAAACCCTAATCCTAAACCTAAGCCTAACCCTTACCCTCAACCTCACACTTACCCTCACCATCACCCTCACCCTCAACCAACCATAAACCTACCCCTCACCCTACAATTCAAAATAAACCTAACCCTAAACCTATCCCTCACGCTAACCCTAACCCCCACCCTCACCCTCAGCCTCAGCCTCAGCCTAACCCAAACCCCATTCCTAACACTAAGCCTAATCCTCACCCTAACCCTAACCCCAACCCTAACCCTCACCCACACCCTCAGCCTCAGCCTAACCCTAACTCAAACCCTAATCCTAACCCTAAGCCTCACCCTAAGCCTCACCCTAACCCTAACCCTAAACCTAACCCTCACCCTAAACCTAAACCTCACCCTAAATCTAACCCTAACCCTCAACCTAATTCTAACCCTTGCCCTAATCCTAACCCTTACCCTAAACCTAACCCTAATATTAACCCTAAACCTCACCCTAAATCCAACCCTAAACTTAACCCTAACCCTCACCTAATCCTGACCCTCATCCTCACCCTAACCCTCACAATAAACCTAACCCTCACTCTATCCCTAACACTAACCCTCACCCTCACCCTCAAGCTCACACTCAGCCTAACCATATCCCTCACCCTAAACCTCACCCTAAGCCTAACACTAACCCTCACCCTCACCCTAACTCTAAACCTCACCCTAAACCTCAACCTAACCCTAACTCTAACCCTAACCCTAATCCTCACCCTAAACCTCACCCTAACCCTCACCCTCACCCTAACCCTAACCCTAACCCAAACCCTCAGCCTCACCCTAAGCCTAACCCTATCCCTAACCCTAATCCTAAACATCACCCTGACCCTCACTGTCACACTAACCCTCACCCTCACCCTTACCTTCATCCTAAACTTCACCCTCACCCTACACTCAGCATAACCCTAACCCTAACCCTAAACCCTACCGTAACCCTAAGCCTAACCCTAACCCTCACACTAACCCTAACCCTCACACTAATCCTAACCCTACCCCTCACACTAACCCTCATCCTAAACCTAACCCTAAAACTCACCCTCAACCTAACCCTAACACTAACACTCACCATAACCCTAAACTTCACCCTCACCCTCACCCTCAACCGAACCCTAACCCTACCCCTCACCCTACACCTCATCCTAATCCTAACCCTAACACTATCACTCACACTAATACTAAACCTAACCCTAAACCTCACCCTCACCCTCACCCTCAGCCTAACACTAATCCTCACCCTAACCCTCACCCTGCCCTAACCCTCAACGACACCCTAAACCTCACCCTCACCCTCACCCTAACCCTCACCCTAATCTTAGCCCTCAGCCTAACCCAAACCCTAACCCTAACCTAACACTAACCCTCACCCTAACCCTCACTCGTTCCTAACGCTATCCCTAATCCAAACCCTCACCCAAACAATCAAACAAACCCTAACCCTAATACTAACCCTTACACTCACCCTAAAACTACCCTTAAGCCTAACCCTAACCCTCATCTTACCCTTACAATAACCCTAAAACTAACCCTCACCCTATCCCTCACCCTAACCCTAACCCTAACCCTATCCCTCAGCCTCATCCTAACCCTCACGGTTACACTTACCCTCACGGTAACCCTAACCCTAACCCTATCACTCACACTAACCCTACCCCTCACACTATCCCTAATACTACACCTCACCCTAACCCTCATCCTAAACCTAACACTAACTCTAACAGTCACCCCAACCCTAAGCCTAAACCTCACCCTAACCTTAACCCTCACCCTCACCGTCACCCTCACCCTAATCCTACATTTCACCCTAAACCTCATCCTAACCCTAACTCTAACCCTTACACCCACACTAACCCTAACCCTCACCCTAACCCTCCCCCTCCCCCTCCCCCTCCCCCTCACCCTAACCCTCAACCTAGCCCTCACCTTAACCCTCAACCTAAACCTAACCCTAATCCTAACCCTACCACTCAATGTAACCCTTACACTAACCATTACTCTAAAATTAATCCTCTCCCTAACCCTAATACTAACCCTGACCCTAAACCTCATCCCACGCGACACGCTTACCCTTACCCTCATGGTAACCATAACCCTAACCCTAACCCTCACACTATCCCTAATCCTACCCCTCACCCTAACGCTCATCCTAAACCTAACCCTAACCTTCAACCTCATCCTAACCCTAAACCTCACCCTCACACTTACCCTAAACCTCACCCTCACCCTCAACCTCAACCTATCCCTAAACCTACCCCTCACCCTAACCCTCATCATAACCCTCACCCTCATCCTAACAATCACCCAAACCCTGAACCTAACACTAACCCTAACCCTCATCCTAACCCTCACCCTTACCTTAACCCTAACCTTAACCCAAACCCTCACCCTACCACTCACCTTCACCCTAAGCCTAATCCTAAAACTAACCTGAAATATCACCCTAACCCTCACCTAACCCTAACACTCACCCTCATCGTAACCTCACCTTAAACCATACCCTCACCCTAAATCTAACCCTAACCCTCACCCTAACCCTCACCCTAACCCTAACCCTCGTCCTCACCCTAACACTCACCCTCACCCTAACCCTTACCCTCAAACTAAACCTCACTCTTACGCTTACCCTCACTGTAACCCTAACCCTAAACCTCACACTAATGCTAAGGCTCACACTAACCCTAACCAAACCCCTCACACTAAACCTCAACCTAAACCAAACCCTAACCCTAACCCGCACACTAAACCTTAACTTCACCCTAACCCTCACCCTCACCCTCACCCTAACCCTCACCCTCACCCTAGGCCAAACCCTAACCCTACCCCTAACGCTAACACTCACCCTAACTCTAAACCTCAACCTAACACTCAGCCTCATCCTAACCCTCACCTTAACCCTTACCCTCACCCTAAGCCTAACCCTTACCCTAACCCTAACCCTCACCCTAACCCTAACCCTACCCCTCACCTTAACCCTCATCCTAAACCTAAGCCTAAATATAACACTAACCCTAACCCTAACCCTAACCTTAACACTCACCGTCACCCTCAGCCTAACCCTAAACCTAACCCTAATCCTAAACCTATTCCTCACCCGCACCCTCACCCTAAGTCTAACCCTAACCTAACCCTAACCCTCACCCTAAACCTAACCCTAAATCTAACTCTCACCCTAACCCTAACCCTCACGTAACCCTAAACCTAACACTCACACTTACCCTAAACCTCACCCTCACCCTCAACCTCAACCTAACCCTAAAACTACCCTCACTCTAACCCGCATCATAACCCTCACCCTCACCCTAACACTCACCCAAACCCTAACAATAACACTGACCCTAAACATCAGCCTAACCCTCACCCTCAGCCTAACACTCACACTCACCTTAACCCTAACCCTAACCCAAACCCTCACCCTACCCCTCACCCTCACCATAAGCCTAACCCAAACACTAACCTGAAACATCACCCTAACCCTCACCCTAACCCTAACCCTCACCCTCATCGTAACGCTCAGCTTAAACCTTAGCCTCACCTTAACTCTGACCCTAACCCACAACCTCAATCTAACCCTAACCCTAACCCTCATCCTCACCCTAACCCTATTCCTAAACCTCACCCTCAACCTAAACCTCACCCTTACCCTTACCCTCACTGTAACCCTAACCCTAACCCTCACACTAATGCTAAGGCTCACACTAATCCTAACCATACCCGTCAACCTAACCCTCAACCTAAACCTAAACCTAGCCCTAATCCCCACACTAACCCTTACCCTCACCCTAACCCTCACCCTCACCCTCACCCTCACCCTAACCCTCACCCTCACCCTAGCCCAAACCTAACCCTAAACCTAACGCTAACACTGACCCTAACTCTAATTCTCAACCTAACCCTCAGCCTCATCCTAAACCTCACCCGAACACTTTTCCTCACCCTAAACCTAACCCTTACCCTAACCCTAACCCTCACCCTAACCCTAACCCTACCCCTCACCTTAACCCTCACCCTAAACCTAAGCCTAAATGTAACACTAACACTAATCCTAACCCTAACCTTAACACTCACCCTCACCCTCAGCCTAACCCTAAACCTAACCCTAATGCTAAACCTATTCCTCACCCGCACCCTCACCCTCATTCTAACCCTAACCTAACCCTAAATTTCACCCTCACCCTAACCATAACTCTAACTCTAACCCTAACCCTAACCCTATCCCTCACACTAATCCTAACCCTCACACTAACCCTAATTATACCCCTCACCCTAACCCTAACCCTAACACTAATACAAACCCTAACCATCACCCTAACCCTAACCTTAACCCTCGCCCTCACTCTAACCCTCCCCGTCAACCTAACTCTCACTTTTACCCTAACCCTCACCCACAAACCAACACTCACCCTCACCCAACCCTCACCTTATCCCTTAACCTAACCCTAAACCTCACCCTAAAACTCATGCTCTCCCTAAACTTTACTCTCACCTGACCCTAATCCTAACCCTTACCCTCGCCCTCACCCTATCCCTAACGATAACCCTCACACTAAACCTAACCCTCACCCTAAACCTAACTCTACCCCTCACACTAACCCTAACCGTAATCCTAATCTGCACCCTCAACCTAACCCTTATCCTCACCCTAACCCTCACCCTCACACTAACCCAACCCTAACCCTAAACTTCACCTTAAACATCACTCTAACCCTAACCCTTACCCTCATCCTAACCCTCACCCTAACAATTACCCTCACCTTCACCCTAAATCTAACCCTGACCCTCACCCTAACCCTTACCCTAATGTTAACCCTAAACCTAACGCTAAACCTACCCCTCACCCTAACCCTCAATCTAACCCTAACCATAACCCTAATCCTCAAGCTGAAACTAACCCTAACCATAACCGTAACCCTAATCCGCACCCTCACCCTAACCCTCTTCGTCCCCCTAACCCTCACCCTACCCTAACACTCACCGACACCCTAAACCTCACCCTCACCCTCAACCTAACCCTCACCCTCACCCTAGCCCTCAGCCTAACCCTAATCCTAACCCTAACCCTCAACCTAACACTAAACCTACCCTAACCCTCATACTAACCCTAACCCTCACCCTCACCCGCTACCTAACCCTAACCCTACCCACCACCCTAAACCTCATCCTAACCCTAACTCTAACCCTAACCCTCACACTAATCCTAAACCTAACCCTAAACCTCACCCTCACCCTCACCCTCAGACTAACACTAACCCACACCATAACCCTTACCCTCACACTTCCTTAACCCTAACCCTATAACTAATCCTAAACCTAACGCTCACCCTCATTTTATCCCTAAACCTGACTCTCACCCTCAGCCTAACCATAACCCTCATCCTAACCCTAACCTTAAACATCACCCTAACACTCACTCAACCCTAACCCTCACGGACACTCTAACCCTCACCCTCAACCTCACCCTTACCCTCACCCTCACCCTCACATAAGCCATCAGCCTAACTCAAACCCTAAACCTATCCCTCACCTTAACTCTAACCCTCATCCTAACCCTCACCCTCATCATAACCCTCACCCTAAACCTTACCCTCAACCTAAACATAATCCTAAAACTAACCCTCACACTAACCCTTACCCTCACCCTAACACTAACCATAACCCTCACCCTACCCCTAACCCTAAACATAACCCTCATCCTCACCCTAACCCTCACCCTAACATTAACCCTCAAACTAACCCTAACCCTCACCCTCATACTAAACCTCACCATTACCCTTACCCTCACGGTAAAACTAACCCTAAATCTAAACCTAATCCTCACACTAACCGTAACACTCACACTATCCCTAACCCAAACCCTCACCCTAACCCTCATCCTAACCCTAATGCTAACCCTAAACCTCACCCTCACCCTCACCCTCAGCCTAACACTAACCCTCAACCTAACCATTACCCTCAACCTTCCCTAACCCTAACCCTAACCCTCACCCTCAACCTAACACTCACCCAAACCCCAACCCTAACACTAAACCTATCCCTCACCCTCACCCTAACGCTAATCCTTACCCTAACCCAAACCCTCACCCTTCCCCTCACCCTCACCCTAAGCCTAACCGTACCACTATTCCTAAACCTAACCCTCACCCTCACCCTAAACCTAAACCTAACACTCACCTTCACAATAACCCTAATCGTCACCCTCACCCTCAACCTAAACCTAACCCTTACCCTCACCCTAAAAGACACCCCAAACATAACGCTAACCTTAAACCTCACCCTCATCCTAACCCTCACCCTAACCCTTACCCTCACCATATCCCTAATCCTATCCCTAATCCTAACCCTCACATTTACCCTAACCCTCACCCTAACCCGAAACCTAACCCTCACCCTCACACTCACCCTCACCTTCACCTTAAAACTCAGCCTCAGCCTGAACCTCACCCTAACCCTAATCCTAACATTAACCCTCACCCTAACCGTAATCTTGAACCTAACCCTGACCCTAACGCACACCCTAAACCTCAGCCTCACCCTGACCCTCACGCTAACTCTCACCCTCACCCTAGCCCTCACCCTAATCCTAACTCTAACCCTAACCCTAACCCTCACCCTAAACCTAAACCTATCAGTAAACCTCACCCTCACACTCAACCTAACCCTAATGCTAACCCTCACCCTCACCCTAACCCTAAACAAAACCCTAATCCTAAACCGCACCCTAACACTCACCTTAACCCTTAACCTAAGCCTAACCCTCAACCTGAACCGAACTCTAAATCTAACCCTAAGCCACACCCTAATCAAAACCCTCACCCTAAACCTAACCCTAACCCTCATCCTCACCCTAACAGTCACCCTCACCAAAAACATATCCCTAACCCTCACCCTCATCCTAACCATCACCGTTACCCTTACCCTCAAGGTAACCCTAAACCTAACCCTAACCCTCACACTAACACTAAGGCTCACACTAACCCTAACGCTACCACTCACCCTAACCCAAAACCTAAAACAACCCTAAACCTAACCATCACCCTAACCCTTACCCTCACCCTCACCCTCACCCTCATCTTCACCCTCACCCTAACCATAAACCTACCCCTCAACCTAACCCTCAACCTAAACCTAAACCTAACCTTAAGCCTCACGCTAAACTTAACCCTCACCTCACCCTCAGCCTAACCCTAACCCAAAACCTAATCCTAAACCTAAGCCTCATCCTCACCCTCACCCTAACCCTAAACCTACCCATCACCCAAATGCTCACCCTAAACCTAACCATAACCCTCACCCTTACCCTAACCCTAACCCTAAACCTTACCCTAAACCTAACCCTAACATTAACCCTAACCCTCTCACTAAAAGTAACTCTAAACTTAACGCTAAACCTCACCCTAACCCTCATCCTAACCCTAACCCTCACCCTCCCCCTAAACCTCAACCTACCCCTTACCCTCATCCTCACCCTAACCCTCACAATAAACCTAACCCTCACCATCACACTCATGCTCAACCTCAGCCTACCCTAACTCTAACACTAATACAAACACTAACCCTCACCCTCACCCTCAAACTAACCCTAATCCGAACCCTAAACCTCACCCTGACACTCACCCTCACCCTCAAATTAAAACTCAGCCTCAGCCTCAACCTCACCCTAAACCTAACCATAACCCTAACCCTAACTGTAACCCTGACCCTAATCCTAACCCTAACTCACACCCTAAACTTCACCCTCACCCTCATCCTCACCCTAAGCCTCACCCTCACATTAACCCTCACCCTAACCTTCACCCTAACCCTAGCCCTCACCCTAACTCTAACCCTCGACCTAATCCTCAGCCTCATCGTAACACTCACCCTAACCCTTGCCCTCACCCTAACCCTAAACCTCATCCTCACCCTAACCCTCACCCTAACCCTAACCCTACCCCTCACCTTAACCCTCATCCTAACCCTAAGCCTAACACTAACACCCTAACCCTAACCCTAACCCTAACACTCACCCTCACCCTCAGCCTGATCCTAACCCTAACCCTCATCCTAACCCTATTCCTCACCCTCACCCTCACCCTAATTCTAATATTAACCCTAACCCTTACCCTCACCCTAACCCTAACCCTGACCCTAACCCTAACCCTAACCAACACCCTAACCCTCACCCTCACCCTCACACTAACCCTCACCCTAACCCTAACCCTAACCCTCAAATTAACCCTCATCCTAACCCTAAGCCTAACCCTAACACTCACCCTAAATATAACCCTAACCATACCAATCACCCTGACCCTCAGCCAAACCCTAACCCTAACCCTAACCCTGTTCTTCACCCTCACACTCACTCTAATTCTAAACCTAACCCTAACCCTAACCCTAACCCTAACTCTAGCCCTTATCATAACCCTCACCCTAACCCTAAACCAAACCCTAACAATCACCCTGACCGTCACCCTCAGCCTAAACTTAAACCTCACCAAAAACCTTACGCTCACTGAACCCTAACCTTAACCCTAACCCTAAACCTAACACTCTCCCAAACCCTATCTTTAACACTAACCCTAAACCTAAACCTAACCCTAACACTAATCCTAAACCTAACACTCACACTCACCCTAAGCCTAAACCTAACAGTCAACCTCACACTTACCCTCACTGTAACCCTAAACCTAAACCACACCCTCACCATAACCCTAACTCTAAATCTCACCCTAACCCAAACCCTCACCATAAACCTATTCCTAACCCGCACCCTCACCCTAACTCTAAACATCACCCTATCCCTCAACCTAACCCTAACTCTAACCCTATCCCTCAACCTCAACCTAACCTCACCCTAACCCTTAGGCTCACCCTAACCCTAACCTTATGTCTAACCCTCACACTATTCCTAACCCTCACCCTAACCCTAACCATACCCCTAACTCTGACCCTCACCCTAGCACTAATACTAACCCAAACTATCACCCTAACCCTAACCCTAAACCTCAACCTCACTCTAACACACCCTGTCACCCTAAACCTCACACTTACCCTAACCCTCACCCACAACCCAAACCTCACCCTCACCAAAACCTCACCCTATACCTAACCCTAACGCTATCCCTCACCCACAACCTCACGTTCACCCTAACCCTAACCCTAACCCTCACCCTCACCCTAACCCTCACCCTCACCCTAAACATCACCCTAACTCTAACCCTCAACCTAATCCTAAACCTAAACCTCACCCTAAAGTTAACCCTCACCCTAAACTTCACCCACACTCTAATCCTAACCCTAACCCTAACCCTAGATCTTACCCTAACCCTAACCCTAATCCTCACCCTAACCCTCACCCTAAGCCTAAACCAAACCCTAACCCTAATCCTAACGCTAACTCTCACCGTCACCATAAACCTAACCCTAATCTTTACCCTAACCCTCACCCACATCCTTACCCTAACCCTAACCATAAGCCTAACCCTAACCCTCAAACTAACCCTAACCCTAAGACCCACCCTAACCCTCATCCTAACCCTAATCCGAACCCTAACCCTAATCCACACCCTAGAACTCAACCTAACCTTAACCCTAATCCTAACCCTCATCCTTAACCTAACCCTCAGCCTAAACATTGCCCTCACCCTCACCCTAACCCTAACCCTCACACTAACCCGAAATTTCACCCTAACCCTCATGATAACCCTAATCCTATCCCTCACCCTCACCCTAACCCTAACCCTAACGCTAACACTCACCCGTACAATAAGCCTCACCCTCACGCTAAACCTCACTGTCAACCTAACCCTCACCCTAATCCTAACCCTCACCCACACCCTAATCCTCATCTTCAACCTCACCTTCAACCTCACCCTAACCCTAATCCTAACCCTATCCCTCACCCTAACACTAACCCTCACCCTAAACATAACCCTGACCCTAACCGTAACACTCACCCTCATCCAAAACCTCACCCTAAACCTTACCCTCACCCTAACCCTAACCCTAAATCTAACCCTCACACTAAACCTAACCCTCACCCTAATCCTAACCCTAACCCTCACCCGTACCCTTATCCTGACCCTAATCCTCACCCTAAACCTAACGCAAAACTTAACCCTCAGCCTCACAATAATCCTCATCTTCACTCTAACCCTCACCCTAAACCTAACCCTCACCCCACCCTAACCCTCAACATCACCCTCACCCTCACCCAAAACCTCACCCTTAACCTAGCACTCACCGTATCCCTAACCCTAAACCTTACCTAACCGAAACCCTCACCCTCACACTCACCTTCACCCTAACCCTAAACCTCACCCTCACCCTAACACTTACACTCACCTGAACCCTCACGCTAACACTAACCCTCACCCACACCCGCACCCTCACAGTCACCCTCACCCTAACCCTAACCCTCAAGCTCACCCTAACCCTTACCCTCACCCTAACCCTCATCCTCACCCGAACCCTCACCTCAGGGTAAACCTCTCCCTCTCTCAAAACATCACCCTAACCCTAACCATCACGCTAATCCTATCCCTATACCTCACCCTAAACCTAAAACTAACCCTAAACCTCACCTTCAAACTAACCCTCACCCTAAACCTTAACCTCACCCTAATCCTCACACAAACCCTAACCCTAACCCTCATCCTCACCCTAACCCTCACCCTCACTCGAACCCTCACCTCACGGTAACCCTCACCTTCACCCAAAACATCACCATAAAACTATCCCTCATCCTAACCCTAACCCTAAACCTATCCCTAAGGCTAACCCTCCTTCTAACCCTCAAACTCACCCTAATCATAACCATAACACTTACCTAACCGAAACTCTCACCCTCACCCTCACTCTCACCCTAAACCTCATCCTCACTGTAGCCCTCAGCCTAACGCTAATCCTAACCCTAACTTTCAACCTAACACTCACCCTCACCCTGAAACTATCCCTAACCTTAAAACTAATCCTAACCCTAAACTTGACCCTGACCCTCACCCTCACGCTAAAGCTAACACTAACCCTCACCCTAACCCTAACGCTCAACCTAACCCTCACCCTAGCCCTAACCGTAAACCTAACCCTCATCCTACCCCTCACCCTAACCCTAACCCTAAACATCACCCTCACCCTAACCCTTACTGTCACCCTAACCGTCATCCTAAACCTATCCCTAACACTAACCCTAACCCTCACCCTAACCCTCACCCTAAACCTAATCCTAACATTAAACATTACCTTAACCCTAACACTCACCTCATCCTAAACCTCAACCTAACATTTACCCTCACACTCACTCTAACCCTAAACCTACCCCTCACCCTCAGCCTAACCCTAACCCTAACTCTCACCGTAACCCTAACCGTCACCCTAAACCTAATCCTAACCCAAAACCTCACCCTAAGTCTAAACCTCTCTAACCCTAACACTAACCCTAAACCTCACCCTCACCCTAACCTACACCCTAAACCTTACCCTCACACTAACCCTCACACTAAACCTAACTCTAAACCTAACCCTAACCCTCACACTAACCCTAACCCTAACCCTAACCCTAAACATCACCCTAACCCTCACCCCAACCCTAAACCTCACCCTCATCCTAACCCTAACCTAACCCTTACCCACACCCTAAACATAACCCTAACCCTAACACTAACCTTAACCCTCACCCTAACCCTAACCCTACCCTTCATCCTAACCCTCATCCTGACCCTAATCCACACGCTAAACCTAACCCTAACCCCAACTCTCATCTCACCCTAACCCTAACCCTAACCCTAACCCTCACCCTATCCCTAACCCTTACCCTAACCCTAACACTCACACTAACCATAACCCTCACCCTAACCCTAACCCTACCCCTCATCCTAACCCTCATCCTTACCCTAATCCTCACGCTAAACCTAACCCTAACCCCAAACCTCAGCCTCACCCTAACCCTCACTGTCACTCTAACCCTCACCCTAACCCTCACCCACACACTAACCATCAACCTCACCCTCACTCTCACCATAAAACTCACCCTTAACCTAGCCCTTACCCTAACCCTAACCCTAATCCTTACCTAAATGAAACCCTCACCCTCAACCTCAACCTCACCCTAACCATATCCCTCACCCTCACCCTAACACTTACCCTCACCCTAACACTAACCCAACCCCTCAAACTAATCCTCATCCTGACCCTAATCCTCACCCTAAACCTAACCCTCAGCCTCACCATAACCCTCACCGTCATTCTAAGCCTCACCCTAAACCTACCCCTCACCCACACCCTTACCCTCAACCTCACCCTCACCCAAAACCTCATCCTTAACCTAGCCCTCACCGTAACCCTAACCCTAAACCTTACCTAACCGAAACCCTCACACTCACCCTCACCCTCTCCCTAACCCTAACACTCACCTTCACCCGCACCCTCACGGTCACGCTCACCCTAACCCTAATCCTCACCCTCACCCTAACCCTTACCCTCACACTACCCCTCACCCTCACCTGAACCCTCACCTCAGGGTAACCCTCCCCCACACCCAAAACACCACCCTAAACCTAACCATCACCCTAACCCTAAGCCAAAACCTCACCATCAACCTAAACCTCCCTCTAACCCTCAAACTCACCCTAATCCTAACCATAACCATAATCCTAACCCTTACCTAACCGAAATCCTTACCCTCACCCTCACCATCAACCTAACCCTCACCCTCACAGTAGCCCTCAGCCTAACCCTAACCCGAGCCCTCACCCTCACACTCACCCTCACCCTCAGACTATCCCTAACCCTAAAACTATTCCTAACCCTAAACTTCACCCTGACCCAAACCCTCACCCTAAACCTAACCCTAACCCTCACCCTAACCCTAATGCTCACTCTAACACTTACCCTAACACTAACCGTAAACCTAACCTTCACCCTACCCCTCACCCTCACCCTAACCTTAACCATCACCCTCACCCTAACCTTCAAACTAACCCTTACCCTCACCCTAACCCTCATCCTAAACCTATCCCTAACACTAACCCTAACCCTCCCCCTAACCCTAATCTTAACCTTAAACACCACCCTAACCCTAACACTCACCTCATCCTAACCCTAAACCTAAACCCAAACACTCACCCTAAGTCTAAAGCTCACCAAAACCCTAACCGTAACCCTAAACCTCACCCACACCCTAACCTTCACGCTAACCCTTACCCTCACACTAACCCTCACACTAACCCTACCTATAACCCTAACCCTAACCCTCACACTAACCCTAACCCTAACCCTAACCATAAACATCACCCTAACACTCTCCCTCACCCTAACCCTAAACCTCACCCTCATCCTAACCCTCACGCTAACCCATACTCTCACCCTAACCCTAACCCTCATCTTCAACCTAATCCTCACCCTAAACCAAACCCTAACCCTAACCCTCAGCCTCACCCTAACCCTCACCCACACCCTAACCCTCACCCACACCCTAACCCTCACCCACACCCTAACCCTCAACCTCACCCTCACTCTCACCATAAACCTCACCCTTAAATTAGCCCTTACCGTAACCCTAACCCTAAACCTTACCTAACTGAAACCCTCACCCTCACCCTCACCCTCAACCTAATCATAAACCTCACCCTGACCCTAACACTTACCCTCACCCTAACCCTCACGTTAACCCTATCCTTCACCCTCACCCTCACCCTCACGGTCACAGTCACCCTAACCCTAACCCTTACCCTCACCCTAACCCTCACCATCACACTCACCCTCACGTCACGGTAACCCTCACCCTCACCCAAAACATCACCCTAAACCTAAACATCACCCTAATCCTAACTCTAACTATCACCATAACCCTAACCCTCCCTCTAACCCTCAAACTCACCCTAATCCTCACCCTAACCATAACCCTAACCCTTACCTAACCGAAACGCTCAACCTCACCCTCAACCTAACCCTAACTCTTATGATAACCCTAACCTTAACCCTAACTCTTACCCTAACCCTAACCCCAAAACTCACCCTCACCCAAACCCTAACCTTCACCCTAACCCTCACCCTAAACCTCACCCTAACCCTAAAAATAACCCTAATCCTCACCCTCACCCTAACCCTCACCATAAATCTTAACCTCATCCTAATCCTCACACAAACCTTAACCCTAACCTTCATCCTCAACCTAACCCTCACTCTCACTCGAAACCTCACCTCACGGTTACACTCACCCTCACGCAAAACATCCCCCTAACCCTTACCTTCACCCTAACCCTAACCCTAACACTCTCCCTAAACCTAACACTCCCTCTAACCCTCAAACTCAACCTAAACCTCACCCTAACCCTTACCCTCACCCTACCCCTCACTCTAATACTCATGCTAACCCTAACCTTAACAGTACTGCTCAACCTGACCCTAACCCTAGCCCTGTCCATAACTCTAACCGTCACACTCACCCTAACACTCTGACCCTCACCCTACCCTAATCCTCACTGACACCCTAACCCTCACCCTCATCCTAAGCATCTTCCTCAAAGTAGCCATCATCCTAACCCTAACCCTAACACTCATCCTAATCCTAACCCTCACCCTAACCCTCACCTTCATCCTAACCCTCACAATAACCCTTACCCTCAACCTAAACCTAACCCTAAACCTAACCCTCACACTTACCCTTACCCTCACCCTAACCCTCAACCTCACCCTATCACTAACCCTAACCCTCACCCTAACCGTCACCCTAACCCTAACCCTAACCCTAACCCTCATCCTCACCCTAACCCTCACTCTAACCCTAACCTTATCCCTAACCCTCAACCTCATCCTAACCTTCACCCTTAACCTTACCCTCACGGTAAACCTAACCCTAACCATAAACCTAACCCTCACACTAACTCTAACCCTCACACTAACACTCAACTTCAGCCTATCCCTAACCCTAACCCTAAACCTAACCCTCCCCCTTACCCTTACCCTCAGCCACACCCTAAACATCACCCTAATTCTAACTCTCACCTTACTCCTAAAGCTAACCCTCAACCTAATGCTAACCCTCACCCTAAACTTCACCCACACTCTAATCCTCACCCTAACCCTAACCCTAAATCTTACCCTAACCCTAATCCTCACCCTCACCCTCAACCTCAGCTTAACCCAAACCCTAACCGTAATCCTAACCCTAACTCTCACCCTCACCCCAAACCTAACCCTAACTGTTACCCAAACCCTCACACTTATCCTCATCCTAACCCTAACCCTAACCCTAAACCTAACCCTCAAACTAACCCTAACCCTACCACTCACCCTAACCCTCATCCTAACCCTAACCCTAACACTCACCCTCATCCTAAACTTCACCCTAAACATTACCCTCAGCCTAACCCTAAAGCTAACACTAACCTTCACCCTAACCCTCATTCTGACCCCAATACTCACCCTAAACCTAACCCTAAACCTAACCCTCAACCTCACCATAACCCTCAGCGTCACTCTAACCCTCACCCTAAACCTAACCCTCACCCACACCCTAACCATCAACCTCACCCTCACCCTCTCCCGAAACCTCACCCTTAACCTAGCCTTCACCATAACCCTAACCCTAAACCTTACCTAACCGAAAGCCAAACCCTCCCCCTCCCCCTCACCTTATCCCTCACCCTAAATCAAACCCTATCCATTACCCTAACCCTAACCCTCACGCTATCCCTAACCCTCACCCTCATCCGCACCCTCACGGTCACCCTCACCCTAACCCTAACCCTCACCCACACCCTAAGCCTTACCACATTAACCCTCATCCTCACCTGAACCCGCAACTCAGGGTAACACTCACCCTCACCCAAAACATCACCCTAACCCTAACCGTCATCCTAAACTTTACCCTAAACCTCACCCTAACCCTCAAACTCACTCGAACCCTCACCTCATGGTAACCCTCACCCTCACCCAAAACATCACCCTAAACCTATCCCTCACCCTAACCCTAACCCTAACCCTATCCCTAAGGCTAACCCTCGCTCTAACCCTCAAACTCACCCTAATCCTCAATCTAAACATAAGCCTAACACTTACCTAACCCAAACACTCACCCTCACCCTCACTCTCACCCTAACCCTCACCCTCACTGTAGCCCTCAGCTTAACCCTAACCCTAACCCTAACCCTCACCCTCACACTCACACTCACAGTGAAACTATTCCTAACCCTAAAACTAATCCTAACCCTAAACTTCAACCTGATCCTCACCCTCACCCTAACCCTAACCCTCACCCTAACCCAAACCCTCACCCTAACCCTAACCCTAACCCTAATCCTCACCCAAACCCTAAACCTCACCCTAAACTTTACCCGAACCCTAACCATAAACCTAACCCTCAACTTACCCCTCACCCTAACCCTAATTCAAACCATCACCCTCAACCTGACCCTCACCCTAACACTCGTTCTAAACCTACCCCTAACACTAACCTTAAACCTCACCATAACCCTCACCCTAACCATAATCCAACCTTAAACATCACGCTAACCCTAACACTCACCTCATGCTAACTCTCAACCTAACACTTACCCTCACCCTAACTCTAGCCCTAAACCTAACCCTCACCCTCAACTTAACACTAACTCTAACTCTCACCCTAACCCTAACCCTCACCCTAAACCTGACCCTATCCAAAACCCTCACCCTAAGTCTAAACCTCACCCTAACCCTAATCCAAACCCTAAACCTCACCCTCACCCTAACTTTCACCCTAACTTTACCCTCACCCTAACCCTCACACTAACCCTAACTCTAACCCTAACCCAAACCCTCACACTAACCCTAACCCTAACCCTAACCCAAAACATCACCATAATCCGCACCCTCACCCTAACCCTAAAACTCACCCTCATCCAAACCCTCACCCTAACACTTACCCTCACCCTAACCCTTACCCTCACCCTAAACCTAACCCTAACACACTCCCTAACCCTCACCCTCCTTCTAACCCTCAAACTCAACCTAACCCTCACCCTAACCCTTATCCTCACCCTAACCCTCAAGCTAAGCCTAACCATAACACTAACATTAACCCTAAACTTAAACATTACCCTAACCCTAACCCTCACCCTCATCATAACCATCAGCCTTAAAATTACCCTACCCCTAACCCTAACCGTAACCCTAACCCTCACGCTCACCTAACACTTACCCTCACCGTAAGCCTAACACTAACCCAACCCCTCACCCTAACCCTCATGTTAACCCTAAATTTAACAGTAATTCTCACCCTGACACTAAACCTAACCTTAACTCTAACCCTCATCCTCACCCTAACACTCTAACCCTCACCTTAACCTAATCCTCACCGACACCATAACCCTCACCCTCACCCTAACCCTCACCCTCACAGTAGCCATCAGCCTAACCCTAACCCTAACCCTAACACTCACCATAATCCTAACCCTCACCCAAACTCTCAACTTTATCCTAACCCTCACAATAACCCTTACCCTCAATCTAAACCTAACCCTAAACCTTACCCTCACACAAAACCTTACCCCAAACCTAATCCTCACCCTCACCCTCACCCTAACCCTAACCCTCACCCTAAGCCTCACCCTCACCCTAACCCTAACCCTCACCCTAAGCCTCACCCTAACCCTAACCCTAACCCTAACCCTCAGCCTCATCCTAACAATCCCCCTTACCCTTACCCTCACGTTAACCTTAACCCTAACCCTAAACCTAACCCTCACACTAACTCTAACCCTTACACTAACACTCACCCTCAGTCTAACCCTAAACGTTACCCTCACCCTACCCTAACACTAACACTAACCCTAACACTCACCAAAACCCTAACTGTAACACTAACCTTAAAACTAACCCTAACCCTCACCCTCACCCTAACACTAACCCTAACCCTTACCCTAAACTTAACCCTCAAACTCACTGTCACCCTAACACTCACCCTAACCCTAACCTTCACCCACACCCTAACCCTCACCTGAAAACTCACCCTCACCCTAAAACTCACCCTCACACTAAACATCACCCTAACCCTAACCCGCACCCTAAACCTGACCCTAAACCTCACCCTCACCCTAACCCTAACCCTAACCCTCAACCTCACCCTAACTCTATGCCTAACCCTAATCCTAACACTAATACTAAACATAACACTCTCACACTAAACCTAAACCTATAACTATACCTCACCTTTACACTCACTCTAAATCTAACAATAACCCTCACCCTCACCGTAACCCTAAACAAAACCCTAACCCTCACCCTTCTCCTCACCCTAACACTTACTCTAAACCTAAACCTCATCCTCACCCTAAGTCTAAACCTAACCGTAAACATCACCCTAACCCTAACACTCACCCCAACCCTAAAACTAAATTTCATCCTCACCCTAACACTCACCCTCACCCTAAGCCTATCCCTAACCCTCACCCTCATCCTAACACTCACCCTTACCCTTACCCTCACGTTACCCCTACTCCTAACCCTAAACCTAACCCTCACACTAACACTAAGGCTCACACTAACCCTAACAGTGCCCCTCAACCTAACCCTCAACTTAAACCTAACTCTAACCCTTACCCTCACCCTAACCTTAACCCTCACCCTAACCCTCAACCTCCCACTCACTCTCACACTTAACCTTACCCTTAACCTACCACTCACCCTAACTCTCAACCTAAACCTAACCCTGAAACTAACCCTCACCCTCATCATCAGCCTAACCCTAACCCAAACCCTAATCCTAAGCCTAAGCCTCACCCTCACCCTCACCCTAACCCTAACCCGAACCATAACCCTCCCCCACCCCCTCCTTGTAACCATAAACCTAACCCTAACTTCACCTTAACATAACCATTACCCTCACCCTAATCCTAACCCTAACCCTTACCCTAACCCTTACCCTAAACCTAACCCTAACATTAACCCTAACCCTCAAACTAAACCTAACCCTAAGCTTAACCCTAACCCTAACCCTCCTCCTCACCCTAAACCTCAACCTAACCCTTACCCTCATCTTCACCCTAACCCTCACAATAAACTTAACCCTAAGCCTCACCCTCACACTCACCCTCACCCTCACTTTAAACCTCATTCTCAGCTTCAACCTCACCCTAACCCTAACCCTAAACATAACCCTAACCGTAACCCTGACCCTAACATTAACCATAACACACACCCTATTCCTCACCCTATCCCTAACCCTCAACCTAACCCTAACCCTACCCCTCACCTTAACCCTTATCCTAACCCTAACACTCTCCCTAACCCTGACCCTAACCTTAACACTCACCCTCACCCTCAACCTAACCCTAACCCTAACTATAATCCTAACCCTATAACTCACCCTCACCCTCACGCTAATTCTAACCCTAAACCTAACTTTAATCCTCAACCTCACCCTAACCCTAACTCTAACTTTCACCCTAACGCAAACACTCAACCGAACCCTAACCCTAATTGTCACCCTCACCTTAAATCTAAACCTCACCCTAACCTCAACCTAACCCTAACTCTAACCCTAACCCTAAACCTCACCCTAAACCTCAACCTAACCCTTACCCTCACTCTAACACTAACCTTAACCCTAACCCTCACACTAATCCTAATCCTCACATTAACCCTATCTATACCCCTCACTCTAACACTCACCCTAAACCTCAACCTCACCCCAACCCTCACCCTAATCCTAACGCTAACCCTAACCTTCAACCTAACCGTAACCTTAACCCTCTCCCTCACTCTAACCGCCCCTGTCAAATTAACCCTCACCTTTAACCTAACCATCACCCACAACCTAACCCTCACCCTCACCCTAACTCTCACCCTATCCCTAACCCTAAACCTAAGCCTAACCCTGACCCTCAACCTCACCCTCAACCTTACCCTTACCCTAACCCTCACACTAGCCCTCACCCTAACACTCATACTAACCCTAAACCGTACTCTCACCTTACCTTCATCCTAACCTTACCCTCACCCTAACCCTATCCCTAATCATAACACTCACACTAAACCTAACCCTCACACTAACCCTAACCCTACCCCTCACACTAACCCTAAACCTAAACCTAACCCTAAAACTCACCCTAACCCTAAGCCTAATCCTAACCCTCACCCTCACCCTAGCCCTCACCCTAACCCTAATCCCTACCCCAACCCTCACCCTAACCCTAATACTCACCCTATCACTAATCCTCACCCTCACCCTAAACCTTACCCTAAACCTAACCCTAACATTAACCCTAACTCTCACCCTAAACCTAACCCTAAACTTAACCCAAACCCTCAACCTAACCTTCATCCTAACCCTAAACCTAAACCTAACCGTCCCCCTCCCCCTAACCCTAACCTTAACCCTTACCCTCATCCTCACCATAAACCTCACAATAAACCTATCCCTCACTCTAACCCTAACGCTAAACATCACCCTCACCCTCACCCTAACCCCTCAGCCTAACCCTAATCCAAACACTAACCCTCACCCTCACTCTCAACCTAACCCTAACCCAAACCTTAAACCTATCCTCACACTCAACCTCACCCTCACCTTAAACCTCAGCCTCAGCCTCACCCTCAACGTAACCCTAACCTTAACCCTAACACTCCCACTAACCCTAACTCTGACCCTAACCCTAACCCTAACCACACCCTAACCCTCACCCTCACCCTCACCCTAAACCTCAACCTCACCCTAGCCCTCACCCCAATCCTAAATCTAACTCTAACCCTCACCCTAACCCTAACCCTCACCCTAAACTTCATCCTCATCATAACCATCACACTAAACCTTATCCTCACCCTCACCCTAAACTTCAAACTAACCCTAACCCTCACCCTAACCCTAACCCTACTCCTCACCTTAAACCTCATGCTAACCCTAACACTCATCCTAACCCTAACCCTAACCCTAACACTCATTCTGACCCTCAGCCTAACCCTAAAGCTAACCCTAATGCTAACCGTATTCCTCACCCTCACACTCACCCTAATTCTAACCCTAACCCTAAACCTAACCGTAACCCTCAGACTAAACCTAACCCTCACCCTAAAGCTTACCCTCACCCTACCCTAACCCTAAACCTAACCCTAAACCTAACTCTCACCCAAACCCTAATCCTAACACTAAACCTAAATCTAACACTAAACCTCACACTCACCCTAACACTTACCCTAATCCTTACCCTAAACCTAACACTCAAACTCACCGTCACTCTAACACTCACCCTAACCCTAAACCTCACCCCTACCCAAACCCGAAACCTCGACCTAACCATCACCCTCACACTAAACATCACCCTAACCCTAACCTGCACCCTAACCCTAACTCTCAAACTATGCCTAAACCTAACCCTCATCCTAAACCTTACCCTAAACCTAACACTCACCCTCAACCTAACCCTCATCCTTACCCTTACCTTCACCCTCACCCTATAAGTTATCCTAACACTAACCCTCACCATAACCCTCATCCTAACCCTAAACCAAACCCTAAACCTCACCCTAATCTGCACCCTAACCCTAACTCTCAAACTATGCCTAAACCTAACCCTCACTCTAAACCTTAACCTAAACCTAACACTCACCCTTACCCTAACCCTCATCCTTACCCTTACCTTCACCCTCACACTATAAGTAATCCTAACACTAACCCTCACCATAACCCTCATCCTAACCCTAAACCAAACCCTAAACCTCACCCTAACCCTCACCCTATCCCTAACCCTAACCCTCACACTCAACCTAACCCTCACACTAACACTTACCTTCACCCTAACCCGAACATTAACCTTCACATTAACCGTACCCCTCACCCTAACCCTCATCCTAACCCTAACCCTAACCCTAACCGTCACCCTCACCCTAAACCTAACCCTAAACCTAACCCTCAATCTAACCCAAATCCTCAACCTCACCCTCTCCCAAACCCTCAGTCTAAACCTAACACTAACCGTAATCCTAACCCTAACCCTCATCCTCACCATCACCCTAACCCTCAACCTAAACTAAACCCTAAACCTAACCCTAACCCTAACCATAACCCTCACACTGACCCTTAACGCTAACCCTAAACCTAACCCTCACCTTCAAACTAACCCTAAACAAAACCCTAACCGTAAATCTCACCCTACTCCCCTTAACCTACCCCTAATCCTCACCCTCACCCTAACCCTAAAATTAACCCTCACCCTCACCGTAACCCTAACCCTCAACCTAACCCTAACCCTAAACCTAATCCTCACCCTAACACACACCCTCACCGTAAACGTATCCCTAACCCTCACCCTCATCCTAAGCCTAACCCTTACCATCACGGTAACCCTAACCCTAACCCCAATCCTAACACTCACACTAACACTATGGCTCACACTAACGCTAACCCTACCCCTCATCTAAACCTCAACCTAAACCTAACCCTAACCCTAATGCTCATGCTAACCCTCACCCTCACCCTCAGCCTAAACCTAACCCAAACCCTAATCCTAAACCTCAGCCTCACCCTCAACTTCACCCTCACCCTAAAATTAACCCCAACCCTAAACCTCACCCTGACCCTCACCCTAACCCTAAACCTAACCCTAACCCTCACCCTAACACTAAACCTCACCCTAAACCAAACCGTAACCCTCACCCGAACCCTAACCCTTACTCTTACCCTAAACCTAACCCTAACATTAACCCTAACCCTCACCCTAAACCTAAACCTAAACTTAACCCTCTCACCCTAGACCTCACACTAACCCTAACCCTAACCCTCCCCCTCACCCTAAACCTCAACCTAACCCTTACCCTCATCCTCAACCTAATCCTCACAAGAAAACTAGCCCTCAACCTAACCCTAATACTAAACCTCACCCTCACCCTGACGCTCACCCTCACCCTAACCCTAAACCTAACACTAATCCTAACACTAACCCTCACCCTCACCCTCAAGCTAACCCTAAACCGAACCATACTCCTGACCCTCACACTCACCCTCATCCTCAAGTTAAACCTCAGCTTCAGCCTAACACTAACCATAACCCATCCCCTCACCCTAACACTTAAACTAACCCTAAAGCTCACCCTCACACTAACTCTAAACCTAATCCTTACCCTCACCCTAACCATAACCCTGACCCTAACACTAACCATAACTCACACCCTAACCCTCACCCAAACCGTAACCTTCACCCAAACCCTAAACCTACCCCTCATCTTAAACCACATCCTAAACCTATGCCTAACCCTAACATTCACCCTAACCCTAACCTAACCCTAACACTCTCCCTCAACCTCAGCATAACCCTAACCCTAACTCTAATAATAAACCTATACCTGTTCATCACTCTCACCCTAATTCTAACCGTAAACCTAACCCTAACCCTCACCCTCAATCTATCCCTAACTCTAACTCTCACCCTAACCCTAACCCTCACACTAACCCTAACCCTAACCGTCACCATCACCCTAAATCTAAACCTTACTCTAACCCTCAACCTAACCCTAACTTTAAACCTAAACCTAAACCTCACCCTAACCCTTACCCTCATTCTAACCCTAACCCAACCCTAACCCTCATACTAATCCTAACCCTCACACTAATCCTAACCCTCACCTCAACCCTAACTATACCCCTCACCCTACCCCTCACCCTAACATTAATATGAACCCTAACCATCACAGTAACCCTAACCTTAACCATCGCTCTCACTCTAACCCTCCCTGTCAACCTAACCCTCTCCTTTATCCTAACCCTCACCTATAATCCAACCCTCCCCGTCACCCAAACCCTCACCCTATCCCTAACCCTAAGCCTAACCCTGACCCTCACCCTCAACCTCACCCTCAACCTAACCCTAACCCTAAACCTCACAGTAACCCTCACCCTAACACTCATGCTAACCCTAAACCTTACTCTCACCCTACCCTCATCCTAACCCTTACCCTCACCATAACCCTATACCTAACCATAACACTCACACTAAACCTAACCCTCACCCTACCCCTCACCCTAACCCTAATCCTAACGCTAACCCTCACCCTAACCCTAAACCTCACCCTAACCCTAACACTCACCCTCACCCTAAACCTAACCCTAATATTAACCCTAACTCTCACCCTAAACCTAACCCTTAACTTAACCCTCACCCTCACCATAACCCTCAACCTCACCCTAACCCTAACCCTAACCCTGCCCCTCACCCTAACCCTAAACCTAACCCTTACACTCATCCTCACCCAAACCCTCACCATAAACCTATCCCACACCCTAACCCAAACACTACCCATCACCCTCACATTCACCATCACCCTCAGCCTAACCCAAACCCTAACCCTAATCCAAACACTAACACTCACAGTCACCCTAAACCTAATGCTAACGCAAAACCTAACCCTCCCCTCACACTGACCCTCACCCTCACCTTAAACCTCAGCCTCAGCCTCACCCTCAACTTAACCCTAAACTTAACCCTAACAAGCACACTAACCATAACCCTGACCCTAATGCTAAACCACACCCTAACCCTCACCCTAACCCTCACGGTCACCCTAACCCTCAAACTAACCATAGCCCTCACACTAATCATAACTCTAACCCTAACCCTCACCCTAACCCTAACCTTCACCCTCATCCTAACCCTCACCCTAAAACTTACCCTCACCCTAACCCTAAACTTCACACTAACCCTAACCCTCACCCTAACCCTAACCCTACCGCTCACCTTAACCCTCATCCTAACCCTAAGCCTAACCCTAACACGCACCCTAAACCTAACCCTAACCCTAACACTCATTTTGACCCTCAGCCTAAACCTTACCCTCACCCTAATCCTAACCCTATTCCTCACCCTCACAATCACCCGAATTCTAACCCTAACCCTAACCCTAGCTATACCCCTCACCCTAACCCTCACCCTAACTCTAAACCTAACCCTAACACTCACTCTCACCCTCACCCTCATCCTAAGCCTATCCCTCACCCTAAATCTTACCCTCACGCTACCCTAACCCTAAACTTAAACCTAACCCTAACACTCACCCAAACCCTAATCCTAATACTAACACAAACCCTAACCCTAACCATCACACTCACCCTAACACTTACCCTAAACCTAACACTCAAACTCACTGTCACTCTAACATTCACCCTAACCCTAACCCTCACCCGCACCCTAACCCTCACGCTCACCCGAACGCTCACCCTCAACCTAACCATCACCCTCACACTAAACATCACCCTAAACTTAACCCTCAACCTCACCCTAACCCTAACTCTAACTCTCACCCTAAACCTAAACCTCACCCTAAACCTAACCCTAACCGTTACCCTCACCCTAAATCTAAACCTCACCCTAACCATCAACCTAAAACTAACTCTACCCCTAACATTAAACCTCACATTAAACTTCACCCAAACCCTTACCCTCACTCTAAACCTGACCCTAAACCTCACACTAATCCAAACCCTAACCTTAACACTTGCCCTCACTCTAACCCTCCCTGCCAACCTAACCCTCACCTTTACCGTAACTGTCACCCACAACCCAACCCTCACCCTCAACCAAACCCTCACCCTATCCCTAACCCTAACACTAACCCTTACCCTCACCCTCAACCTCACCCTCAACTTTACCTTAAACCTAACCCTCACACTAACCCTCACCCTAACACTCATGCTAACCCTAAACCTCACTCTCACCCTACCCTCATCCTAACCCTTACCCTCACCCTAAACCTATCCCTAAGCATAACACTCACAATAAACCTAACCCTCACCCTAAACCTAACCCTACCCCTCACTCTGACACTAAACCTAACCCTAACCCTAAAGCTCACCCCAAACCTAAGCCTAAACCTAACCTTCACCCTCACCCTAACCCTAACCCTAAACCTAACTGTAACCCTAACCCTCATGCTAACTCTCATCCTAACCCTAAAGCTAACCCTAACCCTCACCCTAACCCTAACCCTAAACCTAACCGTAACCATCACCCTAACCCTAACCCTAACCCAACCCTTACCCTAAACCTAACCTGAACATTAACCCTAAACCTCACCCTAAACCTAAAACTAAACTTAACCCTAACTCTCAACCTAAACCTCACCCTAACCCTAACCCTAACCCTAACTCTCCCCCTCACCCTAAACCTCAACCTAACCATTACCTTCATCCTTACCCTAACCCTTACAAGAAACCTAACCCTCACACTAATCCTAACACTAAACCTCACCTTCACCTTCACGCTCACCCTCAGCCTAACCCTAACCCTAACCCTAGTCCAAACACTAACCCTCAACCTCACCCTCAAGCTAACCCTAACCTGAAACCTAACCCTGACCCTCAACCTCACCCTCAACCTCACGTTAAACCTCAGCTTCAGCCTCAATCTCACCCTAAACCGAACCATAAACCGAAACCTCACGCTAACTCTAAACCTCAACCTAACCCTCAACCTAACCCTAACTCTAACCCTAACCATCAGCCTGATCCTGGTCCTCACCCTAACCCTAACCCTCACTCTAACTCTAACCCTCACCCTCATCCTAACCCTCACCCTAACCCGTATTCTTACACTAACCCTAGGCCTCACCCTAACCGTAAACCTTCCCGTCTCCTTAACCCTCATCCTAAACCTAAGCCTAACCCTAACACTCACCCTAACCCTACCCTAACCCTAAACCTCACCCTCACCCTAACCCTAACCCTATCCCAAACCATAACACTCACACTAAACCTAATCCTCACCCTAACCCTAACCCTCACACTAACCCTAAACCTAATCCTAACCCTAAACCTCAACCTAACCGTAATCCTAATCCTAAGCTTCACCCTCACCCTAGCCCTAACCCTAACCCTAATCCTAACCCGAACCCTCACCCTAACCCTAAACCTCAACCTAACCCTAACCCTCATCCTCACCCTAACCCTTACCCTAAACCTAACCCTAAAATTAACCCTAAATCTCACCCTAAACCTAACACTTAACTTAATCCTAACCCTCACTCTAACCTTCACCCTTACCCTCACCCTATCCCTCACCCTAACCCTAAACCTAACACTCACCATCATCCTTACCATAACCCTCACAGTAAACCTATCCCTCACCCTAACCCTAACACTAACCATCACCCTCACACTCACGCTCACCCTCAGCCTAACACTAACCCTAAACCTAATCCAAACAGGAACCCTCACCCTCACACTCAACCTAACCCTATCCCGAAACTGAAACCTCGCCCTCACACTCACCCTCACCCTCAACTTAAACCTCAGCCTCAGCCTCACCCTAAACCTAACCCTAACCCGAACCCTAACCCGAACCCTAAACGTAACCCTGACCCAAACCCTAAACCTAACTCACAACGTAATCCTCACCCTCACTCTCACCCTCACCCTAAATATCACCCTCACCCTAGCCCTCACAGTAATTCTAACTCTAAAACTAACCCTCACCCTAACGCAAAACCTCATGCTCATACTAAACCTCACCCTAAACACTACCCTCACCCTAACCCTAACACTCACCCTAACCCTAACCCTCAACCTACCCCTAACCCTACCCCTCACCTTAACCCTCATCCTAACCCTAAACCTAACCCTAACATTCACCCTAACCCTAACCCTAAGCCTAACACTCACCCTGAGCCTCAGTCTAACCCAAACCCTAACCCTTACCCTAATCCTAAATCTAACCCACACCCTCACACTCACCCTAATTCTAACTCTAACCCTAACCCTAACTATACCCCTCACCTGAAACCTCAGCCTAACCCTAAACCTAAACCTAAGCCTCACCCTTACCCTCAGCCTCAGCCTAACCCTAACCCTCACCCTAAACCTTACCTGCACCCTATCCTAACCCTAACCCTAACCCTAAATTTCACCCAAAACCTAAACCTCACACTAACCTTAAATCTAACCCTAAACCTCACCCTCACCCTAACCCTTACCCTAAACCTAACCCTCAAACTCACCGTCATTCTAACACTCAGCCTAACCTTAACCCTCACCCACAACCTAACCCTAACCCTACCCTCACCCTCACCCTAACCCTCACAGTAACTCTTACCGTCACCTTAACCCTAACACTATACCTCACACTAACCCTAACCCTCATCCTAATCATAACCCTATGTCTTACCCTACCCCTCATCCTAACCCTACACCTAAACCTAACAGTCACTGTCAACCTCACCCTAAACCTAACCCTCCCCCTATCCCAAAACCTTACCCTCACCCTCACCCTCATTCTAACCCTAACCCTAAACCTACCCTTAACCCTAATCCTAACCCGCATCCTCACCCTAAAACTCACCCTCACCCTAAACCTATCCCTAACCCTCACCCTCATCCTAAACCTCATCCTTACACTTACACTCACAGTAACCCTAACACTAATCCTAACCTCAAATTAACACTAAGGTTCACACTAAGCCTAACACTATCTCTCACCCTAACCCTCAACCTAAAAGTAACCCTAACCCTAAACCTCAACCTAACCATAAACCTCAGCCTAACTTTCACCCTCAACCTCACCCTAAACCTAAACTTAACCCTCAGGCTAGCCCTTAACCTAAACTTAACCCTAACCCTAACACTCACGCTAAAACTCACCCTCACCCTCAGCCTAAACCCAACCGAAACACTAATCCTAACCCTATGCCGCACACTCACCCTCACCCTCACTCTAACCCTAATCCCAAACCTAACCCTCACTCTCACCCCCACCCTAACGCTAAACCTAACCCTACCCCTCACCCTAACCCTAACCCTCACAGTAAACCTAACCGTAACCCTCACCCTAAACATAACCCTAACCCTAACCCTTACCTTAAACCTAACCCTAACATTATCCCTAACCTTCACCCTAAACCTAAACTTAACCCTAACCCTCACCCTCACACTAACCCTAACTCTCACCCTCACCCTAACCCTCAACCTAACGCTTACCTTCATCCTCACCTTAACCCTCACCATAAACTTAACCCTCGACCTCACCCTCACGCACACCCTCTGCCTAACCTTAACCCTAACACCAATCCAAAAACTAATCCTCACCCTCACCCTCAAGTTAATCCTATCCCGAACCCTAACCCTCACCCTCACACACACCATCAAACTCACCTTAAACCTCAGCCTCAGCATCAACCTCACCCTAACCCCAACCATAACCCTTACAAAAGCGAAACCCTAATCCTAAATCTAACCCAAAACCCACACCCTAACCCTCACCCTCACCCTCACCCTCACCCTAACCCTCACCCTCACCCTAGCCCTCAACCTAACCCTAACCCTAACTCTAACTCTCACCCTAACCCTAACTTTCACCCTAACCCTAAACCTAACACTCAACCTCACCATAACTCTAAACCTCATCCTAAGCCTCAACCTAATGCTAACTCTAGCCATAACCCTAAACCTCAACTTAAACCTCACCCTAACGTTCATGTTAACCCTAAACCTAACTCTCACCCTACCCTCATTCTAACCCTTACCCTCACCCTAACCCTATCCCTAACCTTAGCCCTCACACTAGACCTAACCCTCCCCCTAACCCTAAACCTAACCCTCACACTAATCCTAACCCTAAACCTAATCTGCACTCTCAAGTTAACCCTTACCCTCACCCTAACCCTAACCCTAATCCAAACCCTAAACTTAACCTTAAACATCACCCTAACCCTTGCCCTAAACCTCATCCTCATCGTAACCCTCACCCTAACAATTACCCTCACCATAATCCTAAACCCGACCCTCACCCTCACCGTAACCCTTAACCTCACCATAACCCTAACCCCAATCATAAAACTACTTCTCAACCTAAGCTTCATCCTAACCCTAACAGTAACCCTAATCCTCACCCTGTCCCTAACCCTAACGCGAACCCTTACCCTCAGCCTCAATCTAAAAATCACTGTCACTCTAATCCTCACCCTACCCTAAACCTCAACCACACCCTAACCCTCACCCTCACCCTCACCCTCACTCTAGCCCTCGGCCTAACCATGAACCAAATCCTAAACATTACCCTAACCCTTAACCTAACCCTAACCGTCACACTAACCCTAAGGTTAACACTAACCCTAACCCTAACCCTCACACTAACCCTCATCCTAAACCTAACCCTAACCCTCACTCTCATCCTAAACCTAACCCTAACCCTCACCCTAACCCTAAACCTCACCATCAACCTCACTCTCAACCTAACCCTAAACCTACCCCTCAACCTAAACCTCATCCTAACACTACCCTAACCCTAACACGCACACTAATCCTAAACCTAACACTAAACCTCACACTCAACCTCATCCTCACCCTAAGCTAACCCTCCACTTCACACTAACCCTCATCCTAACCCTAACCATAACCCTAGCCCTAACCGTCACCCTCACCCTAAACCTAACCCTAACACTTACCCTCAACCTAAACCAAACCCTCACCCTCACCCTCACCCTCAGTCTAACCCTAACCCTAACCGTAATCCTAACCCTAACCCTCACCCTCACCCTCACCCTAACATCACCCTAAACCTAACCCTCACCCTAACCCTAACCCTCACCCTAAACCTCATGCTAACCCTAACCCTAACCCTCACGTTCACCCTAACCCTAAACTAAACCCTAACCCTAAACCTCACCCTACCCCTCACACAAACCCTTAACCTAACCCTAACCCTAATCCTCACCCTAACCCTAAAACTAACCCTCACCCTCACCCTAACCCTAACCCTCACCCTAACCCTAACCCTAACCTTCATTCTCACCCGAACACTGACCTTCACCCTAAACATATCCCTAACCCTCACCCTCATCCTAACCCTCACCTTTACACTTACCCTCACTGTAACCCTAACCCTAAACCTAATCCTAACCCTCACACTTACACTAAGGCTCACACTAACCCTATCCCTACCCCTCACCCTAAACCTTAACCTAAACCTAACCCTGACCCTAAACCTCACCGTCACCCAAAACCTCATCCTACCCTAACCCTGAGTGACACCCTCACCCTCACCTTCTCTCTCACCCTCACCATAAACCTCACCCTCACCCTAGCCCTCAGCCTAACCCTAACCCTAAACCTATCCCTAACCCTCACAATAACCCTAACCCTCACACTAAACCTAACACTACCCCTCACACTAACCCTCATCCTAAACCTAACCCTAACTCTCACCCTCACCCTTACCCTAAAAATAACACTCACCCTAACACTAAACCTCACCCTCACCCGCAAACTCAACCTAACTGTAACCCTACCCCTTACCCTAAAACTCATCCTAAGCCTAACCCTAACCCTAACACTCACACTAATCCTAAACCTAGCCCTAAACCTCACCCTCACCCTCACTATCAGCCTATTACGAAACCTCACCCTAACCCACACCCTAGCCTAACCCTCACCTACACGCTAAACCTCACCCTCACCCTCACCCTCACCCTAAGCCTCACCCTAAACCTAGCCCTCAGCCTAACCCATACACTAACCCTAACACTAACCCTAACCCTCCCCCTAACCCTCACCCTCACCCTAAACCTAAGCCTAAGCCAAACACTCACCCTAACACTCAACCAAACCCTAACCCTAACACTAACCCTAACCCTTACTCTAACACTAACCTTTAGCCTAACCCTAACCCTCACCCTACCCTAACCATAACCCGAACCCAAACCCGAACCCTAAGCCTCACTCTCACCCTCACCCTAACTCTAAACCTCACCCTAACCCTCAACCTAATCATAACTCTAACACAAACCCTAAAATTCATGCTAAACTTCACCCTAATCCTTACCCTCACTCTAACCCTAAACCTAACCCTAACCCTCACACCAATCCTAACCTTCACCCTAACCCTAACTATACCCCTCACCCTAAACCTCACCCTAACACTAATATGAACCCTAACCATCACCCTAACCATAACCTTAACCCTCACCCTCACTCTAACCCTCCACGTCAATCTAACCCTCACCCTTACCCTAGCCCTCACCCACAACCCAACTCTCACCCTCACCTAAACCCTCACCCAATCCCTAACCATAACCGTAAACCTAACCCACAACCTCAACCTCACCCTCACAATAACCCTAACCCTAACCCTCATCCTAAGCCTAACCTAGACCCTAACACTAAACCTAACCCTAACCAACCCTCACCCTCACCCTAACACTTACCCTAACCCTAAGCCTAATCCTAACCCTCACCCTCACCCTAACCCTCACCCTCACCCTCAAACTCACCCTAACCCTCACCCTTACACTACTCCTCACCCTAATCCTAACTTTGACCCTAACACTCACCCAAACCCTAACAATAACACTAAACCTAAACCTAACCCTCAAACACACCGTCACACTAACACTCACCCTAACCCTAATTCTCACCCACGACATAACCCTCACCCTCACCCGAACACGAACACTCACCCTACACCTCACGCTCACACTAAACATCACCTAACCCTAACCCGCACACTAATCCTAACCCTAACACTCACGCTATCCCTAACCCTCACCTTCACCCTAAACATAAGCCTCAGCCTAAACCTAAACCTCACCCTCATCCTAACCCTCACCATTCCACTTACCCTCAAGGTAAGCCTAACCCGAACTCTAACCCTCACACTAACCATAACTCTCAAAGTAACCCTAACCCTACCCCTCACCCTAACCCTCATACTAAACCTAACACTAACACTAACACTCACCCTAAAAGTAATCCTAACCCTAACTCTCACCCTCACCCTCACACTCACCTTCACCTTAAAACTCAGCCTCAGCCTCAACCTCAACCTAACCCTAACCCTAACCATAACCCTCACCCTAATGGTAACCCTGACCCTAACCCTAACCCTAACCCACACCCTTACCCTCACCCTCACCCTCACCCTCAAACTAACCCTCACCCTCAACCTAGCCCTCACCCTAACCCTAACTCTAACCCTAACACTCACCCAAACCCTAAATCTAACACTCACCCTAACCCTAATCCTCACCCAAACCCTAACCCACACCCTCACCCTCACCCTCATCCTAAACCTAACCCTAAACCTAACCCTCATGCTAACATTAACCCTCACCCTCATGCTCAGCCTAAACCTAAGCCAAACTCTAATCGAAGCCTAAGCCTCACCCTCACCCTCACCCTAACCCAAACACTAATCCTAACCCTAAGCCTCACCCTAACCCTAAGCCTAAATCTAACCCTCACCCTAAACATTACCCTCTCCCTAAACCTAACAGTGACCCTCACACTAACCCTAAGCCTAACTTTAACATTCACCCTAACCCTGAACCTAACATACACCCTGACCCTCAGCCTAACCCTAACCCTAACCCAAATCTGAACCCTATTCCTCATGCTTACACTCACCCTAATTCTAAACCTAACACTAACCATAACTATACCCCTCACCTTAACCCTCACCCTAACCCTAAACCTAACCCTATCCCTCACCCTCACCCTTACCCTCAACCTAAACCTAACCCACACCCTAAAACTTACCCTCACCTTACCCTAACCCTAACCCTAACCCTAACCCTACCCCTAACACTCACGCAAACCCTAACCCTAACACTAACCCTAACCCTCACCCTCACCCTAACACTCACCCTAACCCTTACCCTAAACCTAACCCTCAAACTCACGGTCACCCTAATACTCACCCTAACCGTAACTCTCACCCACACCCTAACCCTTAGCCTCACCCGAACTCTCACCCTCACCCTAAACCTCACCCTCACACTAAACATCACCCTAACCCTAACCCCCACCCTAATCCTAACCCTAAACCTCAACCTAATCCTAATCATCACCCTCACCCTTAACCTAAGCCAAACCCTAAGCCTAACACTAATCCTAAACCTAACACTCACCCTCACCCTAAACCTAAACCTATCAATAAACCTCACCTCACACTCACCCTAACCCTAATCCTAACCCTCACCCTCACACTAACCCTAAGCAAAATCCTAACCCTAAACCTCAACCTACCCCTCACCCTAAACCTTAACCTAACCCTAACCCTCACCCTCAAACTCACCTCACGCTAACCCACACACTCAGCCTAGACCTTACCCTAAAACTAACTCTAACCCTAAACCTCACCCGAACCCTAACCCTCACCCTAAACCTACCCCTACCCCTCACCTTAACCCTCATCCTAACCCTAAGCCTACACCTAACACTCACCCAATCAATAACCTTAACCCTAACACTCAACCTGACACTCAGCCTAACACTAATACGAAACCTAACCACCACACTAAACCTAACCTTGTCCTTCGCCATCACTATAACCCTCCCCTTCAACCTAACCCTCACCTTTACCCTAACCCTCACCCACAACCCAAGCCTCACCTTATCCCTAACTCTAACCCTAAACCTAACCCTCACCCTCAAACTCACTCTAACCCTAACCCTAACCCTACCATAACCCTAACCGAGACCCTAACCCTAACAATAACCCTCACCCTCACACTCACCCTAACCCTAACCCTAACCCTAAGCCTAAGCCTAATCCTAACCCTCACCTTCACACTAGCCCTCACCCTAACACTAATACTAACCCTATCCCTCACCCTAAACCTAAACCTCACCCTAACCCTAACCCTCACACTAACCCTAAACCTTACCATAAACATAACGCTAACATTAACCCTAACTCTCACCCTAATCCTCACCCTAACCCTCAACCTAACACTAACCCTAAACCTAACCCTTTCCCTCACCCTAACCCTGAACCTAACCCTTACCTTCATCCTCACCGTAACACTCAAAATAAACCTAACCCTCACCCTAACCCTAACACTAACATTCAAACTCACCCTCATGCTCACCCTAACCTAACACTAATCCAAACACTAATCCTCACCCTTAAGCTCAACCTAACCCTAACCCGAACTCTAACCCTCACACTCACACCAATCTTCACCCTCACCTTAAACCTCATCCTCAGCCTAAACCTCACGCTAACCCTAACCCTAACCTAACCCTCACCCTCACCATAACCCTGACCCTAAACCCAACCCTAACCCTCCCCCTATCCCTCATCCTCACCCTCACCCTCCCGCTAAACCTCACCCTCATCCTAGCCCTCACCCTAATCCTAATTCTAACCCTAACCCTCATCCTAACCCTAATCCTCACCCTAATCCTCACCCTCACCCTAACCCTTATCCTCATCCTAACAGTAACTCTCAACCTAACCCTAAATCTACCCTCACCTTAAATTTCATCCTAGTCCTAAGCCTAAACCTAACACTCACCCTAACCCTAACCCTAACCCAAACACTCACCCTGACCCTCAGCCTAACCCTAACACTAATCCTAATCCGAACCCTATTCCTCACCCTCACACTAACCCTAATTCTCACCCCTAACCCTATCTATACCCCTTACCATAACCCTCATCCTAACTCTAAACCAAACCCTATCCCTCACCCTCACCCTCAATCTAACCCTCACCTTTACCCTAACCCTCACCCACAACCCAAACCTCACCCTCACCCAAATCCTCACCGTAACCCTAACCCTAACCCTAACTCGCACACTAACCCTAACCCAGATCCTAAGCCTAACCCTAACCTTCACACTCACCCTCACCCTAACCCTAACCCTAACACTCACACTAACCCTCACATTAACACTCATGCTAACCCTGAAACTCAATCTCACTCTACCGTCATCCTAACCCTTACCGTCACCATAACCCTATCCGTAACCATAACCCTCCCACTAAACCTTACCGTCACTCTAACCCTAAACGTACCCCTCACACTAATCCTAACCCTAACCCTAATCCGCATCCTCAACCTAACCCTTAGCATTAACCTAACCATCACCCTAAAATTAACCCTAACCCTAACCCAAACCTTAACCTTAAACATCACCCTAACCCTAACTCTAACCCTAACACTCACCCTCTTCCTAACCCTCACCCTAACAATTACCGTCATCCTAAATCTAAACCTAAACCTAACCCTCACCCTCACTTTAAACGTTACCATCACAATAACCCTAACCCTAACCCTAAAACTACCCCTCACCCTAACCCTCATTCTAACCCTAACCATAACACTAATCCGCACCATGACCCTCACCCTAAACCTAACCCTCACCCTCACCCTAGCCCGCACTGTCACCCTAACCCTTACCCTACCCTAACCCTCAGCGACACCCTCACCATCACCTTGACCCTCACCCTCACCCTAAACATCACACTCACTCCAGCCCTCAGCTTAACACTAACCCTAACCCTAACCCTCACCCTAACCCTAACCCTAAACCTATCCCTAAACCTCACACTAACTCTAACCCTCACACTAATACTAACCCTACTCCTCACACCAAACTTCATCCTAAACCTAACCCTAACCCTCACCCTCACCCTAACCCTAACCCTAACACTCACCCTAACCCTAAACCTCACCCTCAACCTAACCCTAACCCTACCCCTCACCCTAAACCTCATCCTAACCCTAACCCTAACCCAAACACTCACACTAATCCTAAACCTAACCCAAAAAATCACCCTCACCCTCACTATCAGCCTAACACTAACCCTCACCCTAACCCTCACCCTAACCCTCACCCTCAACTTAACCTTAAGCCTAACCCAAACACTCATCCGAACACTCAACCAATCCCTAACCCTAACACTAACCCTAACCCTCACCCTAACACTAACCTTTAGCCTAACCCTAAGCCTCAACCTACCCTAACCATAACGTGAAACCTAAACCGAACCCTACCCCTCACCCTAACCCTAACCCTAACCCTAATCCTAACCCTCACCGTTTCACTTACTCTCACGGTAACACTAAACGTAACTCTAACCCTCACATTAACCCTACCCCTCACACTAACCCTAACCCTACCGCTCAACCTAACCCACATTCTAAACCTAACGCTAACCATAACACTCACCTAATCCTAATCCTAACCCTCACACTCACCCTCACCCTCACCTTAAATCTCAGCCTCAGCCTCAACCTCAACCTAACCCTAAACCTAACCCTAACCCTCACCCTAACGGTAACCCTGAGCCTAACTTTAACCCTAACCCACACCCTAACCCTCACCCTCACCTTCACTCACACCCTAACCATCACCCTCACCCTAGCTCTCAACCTAATCTTAACTCTAATCCTAACACTCACCCAAACCCTAACTCTAACACTAACCCTAAATCTAACCCTCAAACTCAACATTACCCAAACAAACACCCTAAACCTAACCCTAAAACACACCCTAACCCTCACCCTCAATGGAACCCTCATCCTAAACCTAACCCTTACCCTAACCCTCACGCTAACCCTAACCCTCACCCTCATGCTCAGCCTAACCCTAAGCCAAACGCTAATCGAACCCTAAGCCTCACCGTCACTTCACCCTAACCCAAACACTAATCCTAACCCTAAGCCTCACCCTCAGCCTCACCCTAACCCTAAATCTAAATCTAACCCTCACCCTAAACATAACCCTCACCCTAAACCTAACCGTGACCCTCACCCTAACCCTAAACATAACCCTTACCCTAAACCTAACCCTAATCCTAAACCTAAACCAAACCCTAAACTTAACCCTAAACCTCACCCAAAACTTAACCCTAACCCTAAATCTCCCCCTCCCCCAAACCCTCAACATAAACCTTACCCTCATCCTCACCCTAACCCTCACCCTAAACCTAACACTAAACCTCACCCTCACCCTAACCCTTACTCTAACTCTCACCCTAACCCTAACACTCTCCCTCACCCTAACCCTAACCCTCTTCCTCACCGTAACTCTAAACCTCACCCTAACCCTCAACCTAACCCTAACGCTAACAGTAACCCTAAACCTCACCTTAAATCTCACCCTAAACCTTACCCTCACTCTAACCCCAACCCTCACACCAATTCTAACCTTCACCCTAACCCCAAATATACCCCTCACCCTAAACCTCACCCTAACACTAATACGAAACCTAAACATTACCCTAAACCTAACCTTAACCCTCGCCCTCACTCTAAGCCTCCCAGTCAATCTAACCCTCACCTTTAACCTAACCCTCACCCATAACCCAACCCTCACCCTCACCCAAACCCTCACCTTATCCCTAACCCTAACCCTAAACCTAACTCACACCCTGAACCTCACTCTCACCCTAACCCTAAACCTAGCCCTCACCCTAACACTAAACCAAACCGTCACTCTAACCCTAACACTAACCCTAATACTCACCCTCACACTCACCCTAAACTTAACCCGAACCCTAACTCTCAACATAACCCTCAATCTCATCCTAACCCTAACCCTCACCCTATACCTAACCCTAAACCTAATTCTATCCCTAACCCTCAGCCTAACCCTAACCGTCACCCTCACCCTATCCTTAATCCTAAACCTAAACCTCACCCTAACCCTAACCATAACCCTAACCCTAACCCTCAACATATCCCTCAGCCTTACCCTCACCCCAACCCTAACCGCAACCCTAACCCTCACCCTAACGCTAACCCTAATCCTACTGCTATTCCTAACCCTCACCCTCACCCTAACCCTCATTCTAATCCTTACTCTCACCCTAAACCTAACTCGCTCCCTAAACCTCACCCACAACCTAACCCTGAACCTAAGCCCAACCCTAAACATCACCCTCATCCTAAGCCTATTCCTCACCCTAACCCTCACCCTAACCCTCACCCTAACCCTCACCCTTACCATAACAATAACCCTATCTCTAAAACAAACCTCATCCTAACCCTCACCCTAACCCTAAACGTAACCCTAACCCTCACGCTAACCCTCACCCTAACCCTAACCCTCACAGTCATCCTAAAACGCACCCTAAACCTTTCCCTCAGCCTAAAACTAACCCTAACCCTAATCCTAACCCTCACACTAACCCTAACCCTCACCCTAACCCTAACCATAAACCTCAGCGAAACCCTATTCCTAACTCTAAACCTAACCCTCAACCTAACCCTAACCCTAACTGTCAACCAAACCCTAACACTAACCCTAAACCTAACCCTAAACCTCACCCTCACCCTCAGCCTAACCCTAACCGTAACCCTAATCCTAACCCTAACGATCACACTCATCCTCACTCTAACACTAACCCTAATCCTGACCCTCACTCTAACTCCAAACCTATCCCTAACCCTCAACCTAACACTAACTCTCACCCTTACGCTAACAATAGCCCTCACCCTAACCCTAACTCTAATGCTATCCCTCACCCTCACCCACACCCTAACCCTAACCCTAACACTAAACCTCACCCTAACCGTCACCCTCAACATAAACCTAATATTAACATTAACACTCAACCTCACCCTAAATCTTGCCTTAACCCTAACCGTCACCTTAACCCTATCCCTCACCCTCACCCTAACCCTCTCCTTAACCCTTACCCTCACACTATGGCACAACCTCACCCTAACCCTCACCCTAACCCTTACCCTCCCCCGAACCCTAAACCTAACCGTCAGCCTATCCCTCATCCTAAACCTAACCCTAACTCTCACCCTAACCTTAACCTTAACCCTAACCCTAACCCTAACCCTAACCCTAACCCTCACCCTCAGCCTCAACCTCAACCTCAGCCTAACCCTAACTCTAACCCTAATTCAAACCCTAACCCTCACCCTCACCCTAACTCTAAACCTAGCCCTAACCAAAACCCTCACGCTAAACCTAACCCTATCCCTAACCCTCACTATAACCCTAAACCTAATCCTAAAACAAACCCTCACCCTCACCCTACTCCTTAACCTCACCCTAACCCTAAGACTAACCCTCATACTAACCCTATCCCTAACCTCACCCTCATCCTAACCCTCACCCTAAACCTTACCCTCACCGTAACCCTAATCCTATCCCTAACCCTAACCCTCAACCTAAACCTAACTCTCACCTACACGCTAACCCTCACCCTAACACTCGCCCTCACCCTCATCCTCACCCTCAACCTAAACATCGCCCTAACCCTAACCCTCATTCTAAATCTAACCCTAATCCTCACCCTAACCCTAACCCTCACCTTAAACCTCACCCTCAACTTAATCCTCACTCTACCCTTAACCCTAAGCCTTTCCTAACTGAAACCCTCACCCTCACCCTAAACCTCACCCTAACCCTCACCCTCACACTAGCCCTCACCCTAAAACTAAACCTAACCCTAACCCTCAACCTCAACCTCACCGCCACCCTCAGCCTAACCCTAACCCAAACCCTAATCCAAGCCCTAACCCTAACCCTCACCCTCACCCTCACCCTAATCCTAACCCTAAACCTAACCCTAATGCTAACACTAGCCCTCAGCCTCACCCTAACCCTAAACCTAACCCAAACCCTCACCCTAACCCTCACCCTCACTGTTAGGGTGAAGTTTAGGGTTCTGTTTAGGTTGAGGGTTAGGGTTAGGGTGATGTTTAAGGTGAGGGTCAGGGTTCTGGTTAGTGTGAGGGTTCAGATGAGGGTGAGGATTAGTTTGTGTGTGAGGGTTAGGGTTAGGGTGAGATTTAGGGTGAGGTTGAGGGTTAGTGTTAGCGTTAAGCTTAGGGTGAGGTTTAGGGTGAGGGTTAGGGTTAGGGTTAGTGTGAGGGTGAATGTTAGGGTTAGAGTTAGGGTGAGGGTTAGGGTTAGGATGAGGGTTCGGATTAGGGTTAGGGTTAGGATGAAGGTTAGGCTTAGGGGCAGGTTTAGCATTAGTGTGAGCTCGGGGCTGATGGTGAGGGTTTCCATTAGGTAAGGGTTAGGGATAGGGTTAGGGTGAGGGTTATGGTTACGGTGATGTTTAGCGAGAGGGTGAGGGTTAGGGTGAGGGTGAGGGTGAGGGTTAGGGTTAGGGTTAGGTTTAGTGTGAGGGTTAGTGTTAGGGTTAGGGTGAAGGTGAAGGTTTGTGTTAGGGTGAGGGTTTTTGTATGGGGTTAGCTTTAGGGTTACTGTTAAGGTTAGGGTTAGAGGGAGGTTTATTTTGAGGGGTAGGGTTAGGGTTAGGGTGAGGGTTAAGTTTAGTGTGAGGGTTAGGGTTAGGTTTTGGGTTAGGCTGAGGGTAAGGTTTAGGGTGAGGGTTAGGGTGAGAGTGAAGTTTAGGGTTAGCGTGAGTGTTAGGTTGAGGGTTAGGTTGAGGGTTAGTTTTAGGGTTATGTTTAGGAGGATGGTGTGGGTGAGGGTTAGGGTTACGGTCAGGTTTAGGGTTAGGTCAGTGTTAGGGTTAGCGTTAGGGTTAGGGTGAGCGTTAGGGTTGGCCTTAGGGTTAGTGTGAGAGTGAGGGTTAGGGTTAGGGTTAGGTTGAGGGTTGGGGTTACGGTTAGGTTTAGGGTGAGTGTGAGGGTTAGGGTTGGGGTTAGGGTGAGGGTTAGGTTGATGAATATGGTGAGAGTTATTGTTAGATTTAGGGTTAGGGTTATAGTTAGGGTTAGGTTTAGGGTTAGAGTGAGCCTGAGGGTGTGCGTTAGGGTTAGGGTTAGGTTTAGGGTTAGGCTGAGGTTGAGTGTTAGGTTTAGGATGAGGGTTAAGGTGAGGGTGAGGTTTAGAGTGAGGGAGAGGGTTAGGGTTAGGGTGTGGGTTAGGGTTAGGATTAGGATTAGGTTTAGGCTGAGGGCTAGGTTGAAGGTGAGGTTTTGTTAGGGTTAGGGTGAGGGTTAGTGTTAGGTTTAGGGTGAGGGTTAGTTTGAGGGGTAGTGTTAGGTTTAGGGTTCGTGTGAGTGTAAGTGTGAGGGAGAAGGTTAGGTTTAGGGTGAGGTTTATGGTTAGGGTGAGGTTTAGAGATAGAATTATGTTTAGGGTGAGCGTGAGGGTGAGAATTAGGGTTAGGGTTAGAGTTAGTGTGAGGTTGAGGGTGAGGGTGAGGGTGAGGGTTAGGGTTAGGGTTACGGTGAATTTTACCGTGAGGGTGAGAGTTAGGGTTACACTTAGGGTTAGCGTCAGGGTTAGGGTTAGTGTTAGGGTTAGTGTGGGAGTGAGGGTAAGGGTTAGGATTAGGCTAAGTGTTAGAGTTAGGGTGAGGTTTAGGGTTAGAGATAGATTTAGGGTGAGGGTGAGGGTTAGATTTAGGGTAAGGATTAAAGTTAGTGTGAGGTTGAGGGTGTGGGTTAGGGTTAGGATTAGGATTAGGGTTAGTGTTAGACTGATGGTGAGGGTGAGAGTGTGGTTTAGGGTTATGGTGTAGGTTAGGGGTAGGGTTAGGTTTAGGCTGAGGGTGAGGGTGAGTTTGAGGGTTAGGTTTAGGTTGAGGTTGAGGGTTAGTTTTAGGGTTAGGGTTAGTATGAGGGTTAGGGTTAGGGTGAAGGTAAGTTTTAGGGTGAGGGATAGGGTGATTGTGAGACTTAGGTTTAGCATTAGTGTTAGGTTGAGGGTTAGGGTGAGGGTGATTGGTATGGTCAGGCTGAGGGTGAGTTTATGGGTTAGGGTTAGGGTTAGTGTGAGGTTTAGGATGAGGGATAGGTTTAGGGTTAGGTTTAGGGTTAGGGTGAGGGTTATGTTGACGGTAAGGGTGAGGGTTAGAGTTAGTTAGGGTTAGGGTTATAGTTAGGGTTAGGTTTAGGGTTAGGGTGAGGGTTAGGGTGAGGGTGAGGTTGAGGGTTAGGGTTAGACTTATGGTTAGTGTTATAGGTAGGGTTAGGGTTAGGGTTAGGGTGTGGGTGAGCATTAGAGTTAGGGTTAGGTTTAGGGTTAGACTGAGTGTGAGGGTTAGGTTTAGTGTTATGGTTAGGATTAGGGTGAGGGCTAGGGTGAGGGTGAGGTTTAGACTGAGGGTAAATTTGAGGATGAGGGTGAGGGTGAGGATTAGGGTGAAGGTTAAGGTTAGTGTGAAGGTTAGGGTTAGGGTGCGGTTTAGGTTGAGGGTGAGGGTTAGGGTGAGTTTGAGGTTTGGGGTGAGGGTGAGGTTTAGAATGTGGCTGTGTGTTAGGGTGAGGTTTAGGGTGTGGGTGAGGGTTAGGGTGAGGGTTAGGGTTAGGGTGATGTTTAGCGTGAGGGTGAGGGTTCGGGTGAGTGTGAGGGTTTAGGTGAGGGTGAGGGTTAGGGGTGCGAGAGGGTTTGTGTTAGGGTGAGGTTTAGACTGGGCGTGAGTGTTAGTCTTAGCGTTAAGCTTAGGGTTAGTGATAGGGTGAGGGTTAGGGTTAGGGTTAAGGTTAGTGTGAGGTTGAAGTTTAGGGATAGTGATAGGGTGAGTGTTAGGGTTACGGTGAGGGTTAGGGTTAGGGTTAGGGTTAGGGTGAGGGTTGGGGTTGGATGAGGTTTCGGGTTAGGGTTAGGGTTAGGATGAAGGTTAGGTTGAGGGGTATGGTTACGGTTAGGGTGAGGGTGAAGGTGAGGGTTAGGGTTTCGGTTAGGTAAGTGTTAGGGATAGTGTTAGGGTGAGGGTTATGGTTAGGGTGATGTTTATCTGGAGAGTGAGGGTGAGGTTGAGGGTTAGGGTGAGGGTGAGTTTTAGGGTAAGGATGAAGGTTCGGGTGTGGGTTAGGTTTAGGATGAAGTTTAGGCTTAGGGGTATGGTTAGGTTTAGTCTGATGGTTAGGGATAGGGTTAGGGTGAGTGGTAAGGTGGGGGTGAGTATTAGGGTGAGTGTGAGTTTTAGGGTTTGGGTTATAGTTAGGGTTAGGGCTACGGTGAGGATGCGGGGAGGGTGAAGTTTATGGTTAGGGTTAGGCTGAGGGTGAGGGTTAGTGTTAGGGTGGTGCTTAGGGTTACGGTTAAGGTGAGGGTTTGGGTTAGGTTTAGAGTTAGGGTGAGGGTGAATTTGAAAGTGAGGGTGAGGGTTTCGGTATGGTAAATGTTAGGGTTAGGGTTCAGGTGAGGACTAGGTTAGGGTGAGGGTAAGCCCGAGGGTTAGGTTTAGGGAGAGGTTTAGTGTTAGTGTTAGGGTGAGGGTAAGGGTAAGGGTTAGCGTTAGGCTTAGGTTGTGGGTGAAGTGTAGGTTTAGGGTGAGTGTTAGGGTTACAGTGAGGGTTAGGGTGAGGTTGAGGGTTAGGGTTCGGGTTAGCGTTAGGGTGAAGTTTAGGGTAAGGTTTATGGTGAGGGTGAGGTGGAGAGTTAAGATTAGGTTTCAGTTGATTTGAGGATTAGGTTTAGGTTTAGGGTTAGGGTTAGTGTGAGGGTAAGGGTTAGGGTGAAGTTTAGGGTGAGGGTGAAGGTTAGGGTTAGGGTGAGGGTTAGGGTTAGAGTTAGGTTTAGGGTAAGAGTTAGGGATAGGGTTAGGGTTTGAGTTAGGGTGTGGGTGAGGGTGAGGTTTAGGGTGAGGATGAGGGTTAGGTTTAGGTTTAGTGTTAGGGTGAGTGTTAGGGTGAGGGTTAGGCTGAGGGTGAGGCTGAGGGTGAGGGTTAATATTAGGTTGAGGTTTAGGCTTACGGTGAGGGTTAGGGTTAGAGTTAGGTTTAGGGTGTGGGTTAAGGTTAGGGTTAGGGTTAGGTTGAGGGCTAGGGTGAGGATTAGGTTTAGGGTTAGTGTTAGGGATTGTGTGAGCATTAGGATTAGGGTTATGTTTATGGTGAGGCTTAGGCTGAGGGGTAGGCTTGGGGTTAGGGTGAGGGTTAGGATTGCCGTGATTGTTAGTGTTAGGATTAGGGTTAATGTTAGGGTGAAGTTAAGGGTTAGGGTTAGTGTTAAGGTGAGGGTGAGAGTTAGGGTTAGGTTTAGGGCGAGGGTTAGCGTTAGGGTGAGGTTTAGGGTTAGGGTTAGGGTGAGGGTGAGGGTGAGGTTTAGGGTGAGTGTGAGGGTGAGCGTGAGGGTAGGGTTAGTGTTAGGCTTAGGATGAGGGTGAGGGTGAATGTTAGGGTTAGGTTTATGGTGAGAGTGAGGCTTAGGGTGAGGGTGACGGTAAGGGTTAGGTTTAGGGTTACTGTAAGGGTTAGGCTGAGGGAGGTTAGGGTTAGTATGATGGTTAGGTTTAGGGTGAGGGGTAGGTTGAGGGTGACGAATAGGGTGAGGGTGAATATGTGGGAAAGGGTGCAGTTGAAGGTGAGGGTGAGGGTGAGGGTTAGGGTCAGGGTTAGGGTTAGGGTTAGGGTGAGGTTTAGGGTTAGGGTGAGGTTTAGGGTGAGGTTTAGGGTTAGCGTTAGGGTTAGGGTGAGGTTTAGGGTGAGTGTTAGTGTTAGGGTTAGGCATAGTGTGAGGGTGAGGGTTAGAGTTAGGGTTAGAGTGAGGGTTATGGTTAGGGTGAGGCTTAGGGATAGTTAGGGTTATGGTGAAGTTGATTGGTGACGATTAGGTTTAGGGTTAGGGTTAGAATTAGTGTGAGGGTGAGGGTGAGGGTTAGGGTTAGTATTAGGATTAGGGTTAGGGTTAGGCTAAGGTTGAGGGTTAGTGTGAGGGTGAGGTTTAGGGTTAGGGTGAGGGTTAGGGTTGGTGTTAGGGTTAGGCTGAGTGTGAGGGTGAGGGTTAGGGTTAGGGTGAGGGTGAGGTTTAGGGTTAGGGTTAGGGTTAGTGTTTGGTTTATGGTTAGGGTCAGGTTTAGTGTTAGGGTGAGGGTTCGTGTTCGTGTTACGGAGTGGTGAGGTTGAGGGTGAGTGTTAGATTTAGTATTAGGTTTAGGGTTAGGATTAGGCTGAGGGTGAGGATGAGGGTGAGGGTGAGGGTTAGGGAAAGTGTTAGGGTTAGGTTTAGGGTGAGGGTGAGGGATTTGGTGAGGGTGAGGTTGAAGGTGAGGGTTTCCTTTAGGTAAGGTTTAGTGTTAGGGTTATGGTGAGGGTTAGTTTTGGGGTTTATGTTTAGGGTGAGGCTGAGGGTTAGGGTGAGGGTGAAGGTGAGGGTGAGGGTGAAGGTTAGGGTAAGGGTGAGGGTTGGGGATAGGTTTAGGGTGAGGGTTAGGATGAGGGTTATTCTGAGGTGTATTGTTAGGGTAAGGATGAGGGTTAGGGTTAGAGTTAGGTTGATTGTTAGGTTTAGGGTTAAGGTTAGGATTAGGGTGAGGGTTAGGGTTAGGTTCAGGGTTTAAGTGCAGGCTAGGGAGAAGGTGAGGGTTAGGTTAATCTTAGCCTTAGTGTTAGTGTTAGGGTTAGGGAGAGAGTGGAGTTTCGGGTTAGGGTGAGGTTTTGCGTTAGGGTTAGGGTTATTTTTAGGGTTAGGTTTAGGGTGAGGGTTAAGTTTAGTGTGAGGGTTAGGGTTAGGGTAAGGGTTAGGGTGAGGGTGAAGTTTAGGGTTAGCGTGAGTGTTCGGGTGAGGTTTAGGGTGAGGGTTAGTGTGAGGGATAGGGTTAGGGTTAGGGTGAGGTTTAGGATTAGGGTGAGGTTAAGGGATAGAATTATGGTTAGGGTGAGGGTGAGGGTGAGGGTTAGGGTTAGGGTTAGAGTTACTGTGAGGGTGAGGGGGAGGTTTAGGGTGAGTGTTAGGGTGAACATTAGGGTTAGGGTTAGGATTAGTGTGAGAGTGAGTGTTAAGCGTTATGGTTAGTGTGAGTGTTAGAGTTAGGGTGAGTTTTAGGGATAGAGTTAGACATAGGCTGATGGTGAGGGTGAGGGTTAGGGTTAGGGTAGGGCTTAGATTTAGTGTGAGGGTGAGGGTGTGGGTTAGGGTTAGGATTAAGATTAGGGTTAGTGTTAGACTGATGGTGAGGGTGAAAGTGAGGTTTAGGGTTATGGTGAGGGTTAGGGGTAGGTTTAGGTTTAGGCTGAGGGTGAGGGTGAGTGTGAGGGTTAAGTTTAGGGTGAGGTTGAGGGTTAGGTTTAGGGTGAGGGTTAGTATGAGGGTTAGGGTTAGGGTGAGGGTAAGTTTTAGGGTGAGGGATAGGATGAGCGTGAGACTTAGGGTTGGCATTAGTGTTAGGTTGAGGGTTAGGGGGAGGGTTATGTTTAGGGTGAGGGTGAGTTTATGGGTTAGGGTTAGGGTTACTGTGAGGTTTATGGTGAGGGTTAGTTTTAGGGCTAGGGTGAGGGTTAGGGTGATTGTGAGGGTTAGGGTTAGGGTGAGGGTGAAGGTTAGGTTTAGGGTTAGGGTGAGGTCTATGGTGAGGGTGAATATTAGGGCTAGGGTGAAGGTTAGGGTGAGGGTTATGGTGACCGCTAGGGTTAGTGTTAGGGTGAGGATTAAGTTTAGTGTGAGGATATGGTTTAGGGTTAGGTTTAGGGTGAGGGTAAGGATTAGGGTGAGGATTAGGGTGAGAGTGAGGTTTAGGTGTAGAGTGAGTGTTGGGGTGAGTGTTAGTTTGAGCGTTAGGGTTATGTTTAGGGTTAAGGTGAGGGTGAGTTTAGGGTTAGGGTTAGGATTAGGGTTTCGGCTAGGGTTAGGATCAGGGTGAGGGTTAGAGTTAGGCTGAGGGTGAGGGTTAGGTTGAGGGTGAGGGTTAGGGCTATCATTAGGTTTAGGGTGAAGGTTAGGGTTAGTGTGAGGGTTAGGGTTATTATTAGGTTGTGGGTAAGGTTTAGGGTTTGGGTAAGGTTGTGGGTTAGGTTGAGGGTGATTGTAAGGGTTAAGGTTAGGGTAAGGATTAGGGTGATGGTGAGGGTTAGGGTTAGGGTGAGGTTGACTGTGACGGTGAGGGTTAGGATTAGGGTTAGTGTTATTGTGAGGGTGAGGGTGAATGTTAGGGTTAGGATTAGGTTTTGGGTTTTGGTTAGGATGAGGGTGAGGGTGAGGTTGAGGGTGAGGGTTACGGTTAGGGTGAGGTTGAGGATAAGGGCTATGGTGAGGGTGAGTTTTAGGGTGATGGTTAGGGTGAGGGTGAGGGTTAGTTTTAGGGTTTGGGTTGCTGTGAGTATGAAGTTTAGGTTTAGGGTTAGGGAGAGGATCAGGGTTTGGGTGAGGGTTAGTCTGAGTGAAAGTGTTAGGGTTTGGGTGAGGGTTAGGTTTAGGGTGAAGCTGAGGTTGAGAGTTTTGTTTAGCTAATGTTTAGGGTTAGGGTTAGTGTTAGGGTTAGATTTAGGGACATGTTGTAGGTTAGAGTGAGGGGTAGGGTTAGCGTTAGGGTGAGGGTTAGGGTTAGTGGGAGGGTTAGGTTTAGGGATAGGATGATGGATAGGGTGAGGGTAAGGGTTCGGGTGAGGGTTAGGATGAGGATGAGGTTTACTGTTAGTGTTAGGGTTAGGGTGTTGGTTAGGGTGAGGGTTAGGGTCAGGTTTAGGTTGAGGGTGAGGGTAAAGTTTAGGGTTAGGGTGAGGGTGAGGCTTAGGTTTACGGTTAGGGTGAGGGTGAGGGTTAGGTTTATGATTAGTGTTAGGATTAAGGTTAGGGTGAGGGTTTCGTTTAGGTTTAGGGTGAGGGTTAGGGTGAGGGTAAGGGTTAGGGTGGTGGTTAGTTTAGGGTTAGGTTTAGGTTGAGAGTTAGGGGGTTGGGTATGTTTAGGGTTAGTGTGAGCCTTAGTGTTAGTGTGAAGGTTAGAGTTAGGGTTAGGGTTACCGTGAGGGTAAGGGTAAGGGTGAGGGTTAGGATGAGTGTAAAGGTTTGGTATACAGTTAGGGTGAGGGTAAGTGTTAGGGTGAGGATGAGGGTTACTGTTAGGATTAAGGTGAAGGTTACGGTTAGGGTGAGGCTTAGGTTTAGGTTTAGGTTTAGGATGAGGGTGAGGGTTATATTTAGGTTAAGGGGTAGGGTTAGGTTTAGGGTAAGTGTTAGGTTTAGGCTTTGGGTGAGTGTTAGGGTTAGGGTGAGGGTGAGGGTTAGGGTTAGGGTTAGGGTGAGTGTGAGGGTGAGGTTTACTGATAGGTTTAGTGTTAGGGTGAGGGTGAGTGTTAGGTTTAGGATTAGTGTTAGGGTTAGTATTAAGCTTAGGATTAGGGTGAGGGTTTGGTTTAGGGTGAGGGTAAGGGTTAGGGTGATGTTTAGCGTGAGGGTGAGGGTTCAGGTGAATGTGAGGGTTCAGGTGAGGGTGAGGGTTAGGGGTGCGTGAGGGTTTGTGATAGGGTGAGGTTTAGACTGGGGGTGAGTGTTAGTGTTAGCGTTAAGATTACGGTGAGGGTTAGGGTGAGGGTTAGGGTTAGGGTTAAGGTTAGTGTGAGGTTGAAGGTTAGGCATAGTGATAGGGAGAGGGTTAGGGTTACAGTGAGGGTTAGGGTTAGGGTTAGGGTTAAGGTGAGGGTTGGGGTTGGATGAGGTTTCGGGTTAGGGTTAGGGTTAGGATGAAGGTTAGGTTGAGGGGTATGGTTACGGTTAGGGTGAGGGTGAGGGTGAGGGTGAGGGTTTCGGTTAGGTAAGTGTTAGGGATAGTGTTAGGGTGAGGGTTATGGTTAGGGTGATGTTTATCGGGAGGGTGAGGGTGAGGTTGAGGTTTAGGGTGAGGGTGAGTTTTAGGGTGAGGATGAGGGTTCGGGTGAGGGTTATGTTTAGGATGAAGTTTAGGCTCAGGTGTATGGTTAGGTTTAGTCTGATGGTTAGTGTTAGTGTTAGGGTGAGTGGTAAGGTGGGGGTGAGGGTTAGGGTGAGTGTGAGGTTTAGGGTTTGGGTTATAGTTAGGGTTAGGATTAGGGTGAGGATGCGGGGAGGGTGAGGGTTATGGTTAGGGTTAGGCTGAGGGTGAGGGTAAGGGTTAGGGTGGTGCTTAGGGTTAGGGTTAAGGTGAGGGTTTGGGTTAGGTTTAGGGTTAGGGTGAGGGTGAATTTAAAAGTGAGGGTGAGGGTTTCGGTATGGTAAATGTTAGGGTTAGGGTTCAGGTGAGGACTAGGTTAGGGTGAGGGTAAGCCCGAGGGTTAGGTTTAGGGAGAGGTTTAGTGTAGTGTTAAGGTGAGGGTTAGGGTAAGGGTTAGCGTTAGGCTTAGGTTGTGGGTGAAGTGTAGGTTTAGGGTGAGTGTTAGGGTTACAGTGAGGGTTAGGGTGAGGTTGAGGGTTAGGGTTCGGGTTAGCGTTAGGGTGAAGTTTAGGGTAAGGTTTATGGTGAGGGTCAGGTGGAGGGTTAGGGTTAGGTTTCAGTTAGTTTGAGGATTAGGTTTAGGTTTAGGGTTAGGGTTATGGTGAGGGTAAGGGTTAGGGTGAAAGTTAGGGTGAGGGTGAAGGTTAGGATTAGGTTTAGGGTTAGGGTTAGTGTTAGGGTGAGAGTTAGGCTGAGGGTGAGGCTGAGGGTGAGGGTTAATATGAGGTTGAGGTTTAGGCTTAGGGTGAGGTTTAGGGTTAGAGTTAGGGTTAGGGTGTGGGTTAAGGTTAGGGTTAGGGTTAGGTTGAGGGCTAGGGTGAGGATTAGGGTTAGGGATAGTTTTAGGGATTGTGTGGGCAGTAGGATTAGGGTTATGGTTATGGTGAGGCTTAGGCTGAGGGGTAGGCTTAGGGTTAGGGTGAGGGATACGATTACTGTGATTTTTAGTGTTAAGATTAGAGTTCATGTTAAGGTGAAGTTAAGGGTTATGTTTAGTGTTAGGGTGAGGGTGAGAGTTAGGGTTAGGTTTAGGGCGAGGGTTAGCGTTAGGGTGAGGTTTAGGGTTAGGGTTAGTGTGAGGGTGAGATTGAGGTTTAGGGTGAGTGTGAGGGTGAGCGTGAGGGTTGGGGTTAGTGTTAGGCTTAGGGTGAGTGTGAGGGTGAATGTTAGGGTTAGGTTTATGGTGAGAGTGAGGCTTAGGGTGAGGGTGACGGTAAGTGTTAGGTTTAGGGTTACTGTTAGGGTTAGGCTGAGGGAGTTTAGGGTTAGTATGACGGTTAGGTTTAGCGTGACAGCTAGGTTGAGGGTGAGGAATAGGGTGATGGTGAATATGTGGGAAAGGGTGCAGTTGAAGGTGAGGGTGAGGGTGAGGGTTACGGTGAGGGTTAGGGTTAGTGTTAGGGTGAGGTTTAGGGTTAGGGTGAGGTTTAGGTTGAGGTTTAGGGTTAGCGTTAGGGTTAGGGTGAGGTTTAGGGTGAGTGTTAGGGTTAGGGTTAGGGATAGTGTGAGGGTGAGGGTTAGAGTTAGGGTTAGAGTGAGGGTTATGGTTAGGGTGAGGCTTAGGGATAGTTAGGGTTATGGTGAAGTTGATTGGTGACGGTAGGTTTAGGGTTAGGGTTAGAGTTAGTGTGAGGGTGAGGGTGAGGGTTAGGGTTAGTATTAGGATTAGGGTTAGGGTTAGGCTAAGGTTGAGGGTGAGTGTGAGGGTGAGGTTTAGGTTTAGGGTGAGGGTTAGGGTTGGGTTTAGGGTTAGGCTGAGTGTGAGGGTGAGGGTTAGGGTTAGGGTGAGGGTGAGGTTTAGGGTTAGGGTTAGGGTTAGTGTTTGGTTTATGGTTAGGGTCAGGTTTAGTGTTAGGGTGAGGGTTCGTGTTCGTGTTACGGAGTGGTGAGGGTGAGGGTGAGTGTTAGATTTAGTATTAGGTTTAGGGTTAGGATTAGGCTGAGGGTGAGGATGAGGGTGAGGGTGAGGGTTAGGGAAAGTGTTAGGGTTAGGTTTAGGGTGAGGGTGAGGGATTTGGTGAGGGTGAGGTTGAAGGTGAGGGTTTCCTTTAGGTAAGTTTTAGTGTTAGGGTTATGGTGAGGGTTAGTTTTAAGGTTATGTTTACGGTGAGGCTGAGGGTTAGGGTGAGGGTGAAGGTGAGGGTGATGGAGAAGGTGAGGGTTGGGGATAGGTTTAGGGTGAGGGTTAGGATGAGGGTTAGGCTGAGGGGTATTGTTAGGGTAAGGATGAGGGTTAGGGTTAGAGTTAGGGTGAGTGTTAAGTTTAGGGTTAAGGTTAGGTTTAGGGTGAGGGTTAGGTTTAGGTTCAGGGTTAAGGTGAAGGCTAGGGAGAAGGTGAGGGTTAGGTTTAGTCTTAGCCTTAGTGTTAGTGTTAGGGTTAGGGTGAGAGTGGATTTTCGGGTTAGGGTGAGGGTTTGCCTTAGGGTTAGGTTTATTGTTCGGGTTAGGGTTAAGCTGAGTGTTAAGTTTAGTGTGAGGGTTAGGATTAGGGTAAGGGTTAGGGTGAGGGTGAAGTTTAGGGTTAGCGTGAGTGTTAGGGTGAGGTTTAGGGTGAGGGTTAGTGTGAGGGATAGGGTTAGGGTTAGGGTGAGGTTTAGGATTAGGGTGAGGTTTAAGGATAGAATTATGGTTAGGGTGAGGGTGAGGGTGAGGGTTAGGGTTAGGGTTAGAGTTACTGTGAGGGTGAGGGGGAGGTTTAGGGTGAGTGTTAGGGTGAACATTAGGGTTAGGGTTATCATTAGTGTGAGAGTGAGGGTTAGTGTAAGGGTTAGTGTGAGTGTTAGAGTTAGGGTGAGTTTTAGGGATAGAGTTAGACTTAGGGTGAGGGTGAGGGTGAGGCTGAGGGTTAGGGTAAGTCTTAGATTTAGTGTGAGGTTGAGGGTGTGGGTTAGGGTTAGGATTAGGATTAGGGTTAGTGTTAGACTGATGGTGAGGGTGAAAGTGAGGTTTAGGGTTATGGTGAGGGTTAGGGGTAGGTTTAGGTTCAGGCTGAGGGTGAGAGTGAGTGTGAGGGTTAGGTTTAGGTTGAGGGTGAGGGTTAGGTTTAGGGTTAGGGTTAGTATGCTGGTTAGAGTTAGGGTGAGGGTAAGTTTTAGGGTTAGGGATAGGGTGAGGGTGAGACGTAGGTTTAGCATTAGTGTTAGGTTGAGGGTTAGGGTGAGGGTTATGTTTAGGGCGAGGGTGAGTTTATGGATTAGGGTTAGGGTTAGTGTGAGGTTTAGGGTGAGGGTTAAGTTTTGGGTTAGGTTGAGGGTTAGGGTTAAGATTAGGTTTAGGTTTACGGTCAGGGTTAGGCTTAGGTTCAAATTTAGGATGACGGTGAATGTTAGGGTGAAGGTGAGTTTGAGGGTGAGGGTGAGGGTGAGGGTCATGGTGAGGGTGATTGTGAGGGTTATTTTTAGGGCTAGGGTTAGGGTGAGTGTGAAGGTTAGGGTTAGGATTAGGGTTTGGTTAAAGGTTAGACTGAGTATGAGGGTGAGGATGAGGGTTAGGATTATGGTTAGGGTGAGGGCTAGGTTTAGTGTGAGGGTTAGGGGGAGGTGGAGGTTGAGGGTCAGGGTTAGGGTGATGGTTACAGTGAGCGTGAGGTTTAGCGTTAGGATTAGGGATAGGGTGAGTTTTAGGTTTAGGTTTAGAGTTAGGGTGAGGGTTAGGGTTAGGATTAGGATTAGGGTTAGGGTTAACATTAGGGTTATGGTTAGTGTTAGTGTGAATGAAGGGGTGAGGGTTAGGTTTAGGGTTAGGGTTAGGTTTAGGGTTAGGCTGAGGATGAGGGTGAGGGTGAGGGTGAGTGTTAGTGTTAGGGTGTGGGTTAGGGTTAGGGTTAGAATGAGGGTTAGGTTGAGGGTTATGGTTAGGATGAGGGTTATTGTTAGGTTTAGGGTGAGGGTTAAGTTGAGGGTTAGGGTGAGGGTTAGGGTTAGGGTTAGGTTTAGGTTTAGGGTGAGGGTTAGGATTAGGGCGAAGTTTAGGTTGACGGTGAGTGTTAGGGTAAGGGTGAGTTCGAGGGTGAGGGTGAGAGTGAGGGTGATGGAGAGGGTGATTGTGAGGGTTATTGTTAGGGTTAGTGTTAGGGTGAGTGAAGGTTAGGGTTAGTATTAGGGTTTGGTTAAAGGTTAGGCTGAGTATGAGGGTGAGGGTGAGGGTTAGGGTTAGGGTAAGGGGGAGGTCTATGGTTAGTGTGAGGGTTAGGTTGAGGGTGAGGTTGAGGGTCAGTGTTAGGGTGATGGTTACAGTGAGGGTGAGGTTAAGGGTTAGGATTAGGGTTAGGGGGAGTTGTAGATTTAGGTTTAGGTTTAAGGTGAGGTTTAGGTTTAGGGTGAGGTCTATGGTGACTGTGAGGTTTAGGGTGAGTATGAGTGTGAGGTTGAGGGTAAGGGTTACGATTTGTGTGAGGGTTATGATAAGGCTGAGGGTGACGGTGAGGGTGAGGGTGAAGGTTAGGGTTAGGTTTAGGGTTAGGGTTTGTGTTATGGTTAGGCTGAAGTTGAGGGCGAGGGTGAAGGTTAGGTTTAGGTTTAGGGTGAGTGTTAGGGTTATATTGAGGTTTAGGGTGAAGGTGAGTTTGAGGGTGAGGATTAGGTTGAGGGTTAGGGTTTGGATTAGGGTTAGGCTTAGGTTTAGGGTTAGGGTGATGGTGAGGGTGAGGGTTATGTTTAGGGTTAGGGTAAGGATTAGGGTTAGGGTGAGGGTTAGGGTGAGGGTGAGGGTTAGGGTTAGGTTAAGGTTTAGGGTTAGGGTTAGGTTTTAAGTGAGGGTGTGGGTTAAGGTTAGGGTGAGGGTGAGGGGCAGGTTTAGGGTTAGAGTAAGGGTAAGGGTTAGGGTGAGGGTTAGGGTTAAGTTTAGGGTTAGGTTGAGGGTGAGGGTGAGGTTTAGGGTTAGGGTTAGGGTGAGGGTTACAGTGTGGATGAGGATTAGATTTAAGGTGAGGTTTAGGGTGACTGTGTGGTTTAGGGTGTCCGTGAGGGTTAGGGTTAGGGTTAGGATTAAGGTGAGGTTTAGCGTTAGGTTTAGGGTTAGTGTGAGGTTTAGGGTGAGGTGTAAGGTTAGTGTTAGAATGAGGGTTAGGTTAGTTTAAGGGTTAGGGTTAGGTATAGGGTTAGGGTTATGGGAGGATGAGGGTTACGGAGAGGGTGAGGGTTTGGGTTAGCGTTAGGCTTAGGCTGAGGGTTACGGAGAAAGTTAGGGTTAGGTTTATTGTTAGGGTTTGGGTTAGGGTGAGGTTTAGGTTTAGGGTGATATTTTGGGTGAGGGTGAGGGTTAGGTTCGAGGGTTAGGGTTAGGGTGAGGGTGAGGTTCAGTGTTAGGTTTAAGGTTAGGGTTAGGGTGAGGGTAAGGTTTAGGGTTAGGGTTAGGGGAAGGGTTAGGTTTAGTGTGAGGTTTAGAGTTAGGGTTAGGGTGAGGGTTAGGGTTAGGTTTAGGGTTAGGGTAAGATTTAGGGTGAGGGTTAGTGTTAGGGTTAGTGTGAGGGTTAGGGTTAGTGTGAGGTTTAGGTTGAGGCTGAGGTTTAGGGTGAGGTTGAGGGTTCAAGTGAGTTTGAGGGTGAGGGTTAGGGTGTGGTTTAGGGTTAGGTTTAGGGTTAGAGTTAAGATGAGGTTTAGGGTGAGGGTGAGGGTTAGGTTAGGGTTAGGTGAGGTTAAGGTTTAAGTTTAAGGTTTGGGTGAGGGTTAGGGTGAGGGGTAGGTTTAGGTTTAGGTTTAGTGTTAGTGTGAGGATAAGGGTTAGGGTTAGGTTTAGGTTGAGGTTGAGGGTTAGGTTTAGCTTTAGGGTTAGGGTGAGTGTTAGAGTGAGGGTTATGTTAAGGTGTGGGTTTGGGGTAGGGTTAGGGTGAGGGTTAGTGTTAGGGTGAGGTTTAGGGTGAGGGGGAGGGTTAGGGTTAGCATTAGGGTTAGGGTGAGGTTTAGGTTTAGGCTGAGGGTTAGGTTTAGGCTGAGGGTTAGTGTTAGGGTGAGTGTGAGGTTAGGGTTAGGGTTAGGGTTAGTGTAAGGGTTTGTCTTAGGTTGAGGGTTAGGGATAGGGTGATGTTCAGGGTGACTGTGAGGGTTAGGGTGAGGGTGAATGTTAGCATTAGGGTTAGGGTTAGGGTGAAGCTGAGGGTTAGGGTTAGGGTTATGGTTAGGTTAAGGGATAGGATGAGGGTGAGGCTGAGGATGAGGTTGAGGGTTAGGGTTAGGGTTAGGGTGAGGGTGAGGGTGAGGATTAGGGTTAGGGTGAGGGTTAGAGTGAGGTTTAGGGTGAGGATTATGGTGAGAGTTAGGGTTAGATTGAGGTTTAAGGTTAGGGTGAGGTGTAGGCTTTGGTTTAGGCTGAGGGTTAGGTTTAGGGTGCGGGTGAGGGTGAGTGTTAGTGTTTGGGTTAGGTGTACTGTTAGGCTGAGGGCGAGGGTGAGGATGAGGGTTAGGGTTAGTTTTACGTTGAGCGTGAGGTTTTGGGTGAGTCTGAGGGTTCGGTTGAGGATGAGGGTTAGGGTGTGGGTGAGGGTTATGGTTCGGGTGAGTTTTTGGTTGACGATGAGTGTTAGGGTTTAGAGTTAGGGTGAGCGTGAGGGTGAGGGTGAGGGTGAGGGTTAGGGTTAGTTTTAGGAGGAGGGTGGGCTTGAGGGTTTGGTTTAGGATTAGAGTTAGGGTTTGGTTTAGGCTTAGGTGGAATTTGAGGGTGAGGGTGAGGGTTAGGGTTTTGGTGAGGGGAAGGTTTAGGGTTAGGGTTAGGGTGAGCGTAAGGGTTATGGTGATGGTTAGGGTGAATGTCAGGTTTTGGGTTGGCATTAGGGTTAGGGTTAGGGTGAGCGTTAGGGTGAGGGTGAGAGTGAGGGTGAGGGTGAGGGTTTCCGTTAGGGAAGGGATAGGGTTAGGGTGAGGATTAGGGTCAGGGTGAGGGTTAGGTTGAGGGTGAGGGTTAGCATGAGGGCTAGGGTGAGGGTCAGCATTATGGTGAGTGGGAGGGGGAGGGTGATGGTGAGGGTTTCGGTTAGGTAAGGGTTAGGGTTAGGGTGATGATAAGGGTGAGGGTGAGGGTTAAGTTGAATGTTAGATTTAGGGTGAGGGTTAGTGTTGGGATTAGGGTGAAGGTTAGGGTTAGGGTGAGGTTTAGGTGCAGCGTGTGGGTTAATGTGAGGGTGAGGGTTCGGGTTATGTTGAGGATGAGGGTTAGGTTGTGGGTGAGGTTTAGGGTTCGGGTGAGTTTTAGGGAGACGGTCAGGGTTAGGGTGAGGGTGAGGGTTAGGGTTAAGCTTATGATTAGGGTGAGGGTTAGCATTAGGTTTAGGGTTAGGATGAGGGTTAGGGTGAGGGGTAGGGTTAGGGTTAGGGTTAGTGTGAGGGTTAGGGTTATGTATAGGATTATTGTTAGTGTAAGGATAAGGGTTAGGTTTATGGTTAGGCTGAGGGTGAGGGTTAGGGTTAGCGTTAGCGTTAGGGTTAGGGTGAGTTTTATGATGAGGTTGAGGGTTAGGGTGAGTGTTAGGGTTAGGGTTAGGGTGATTGTTAGGGTTAGGGTGGTATTTAGGGTGAGGATTAGTTTAGTGTGAGGATAGGGTTATGTATAGGATTATTGTTAGTGTGAGTATAAGGGTTAGCGTTAGGGCTAGTGTTAGGGAGAGGATTAAGGATAGGGTTAGGGTAAGGCTTAGGTTTAGGGAGAGGTTTAGGGTTAGAGTTAGTGTGAGGATGGGGTTGAGGGTTTGGTATAGGATTAGGGTTAGGTTTAGCATTAGGCTTAGGACGAGGTTGAGGGTGAGGGGTAGGGTTAGGGTAACGGTGAGGGGTAGGGTTAGGGTTAGGGTGAGGTTAAGGGTTACGGTGATGGTTATGGTGAGGGTCCCATTTAGGGTTAGCATTAGGGTTAGGGTAAGGGTTAGGGTGAGGTTTAGGGTGAGGGTTAGGGTTAGCAGTAAGGTTAGGGTGACGGTGAGAGTTAGAGTTAGGGTTAGAGTTTTGGTGAGGCTGAGGGTTAGGGTTAGGATTAGGTTAAGTTAGGGTTAGGCTGAGGGTGAGGGTGAGGATGAGTATTTGGGTTAGGATGAGGGTTAGGGTTAAGGTTAGGTTTAGGACGAGCCTTAGGCTGAGGCTTAGGTTTAGGGTTAGTGTGAAGGTTAGGGTTAGGGTTAAGGTAAGGGTTAGGGTAAGTGTTACGGTGAGGGTTAGGGTGAGTTTGAGGTTTAAGGTTAGGGTGAGGTTTAGGTTTAGGGTTAGGGTTAGGGTGAGGTTTAGTGTGAGGGTTAGGGTTAGGCTTAGGGTTAGTTTTAGTGTGCCGTTAGGGTGAAGGTAATGGTAAGAGTGAGGGTTTTTGTGAGGGTGAGGTTTAGGGTTGGGGTGAGGGTATGGGTAAGGGTGATGTTGAGGGTGAGGGTTAGAATTAGGGTTAGGTTGAATGTGAGCGTTAGGGTGAGGGTGGGGGTGAGGGTTAGTTATAGGGTTAGGGTTAGTGTTAGTGTGTGGGTGAGAATGAGGGTTAGAATTAGGATTAGGGTTAGGATTATAGTTAGGGTGAGGTTGAGGGTGAGCTTGATGTTTAGGGTTAGCATTAGGGTTAGGGTGAGGGTGAAGGTGAGGGTGAGGGTTTCACTTAGGTGAGGGTTAGTATTAGGGTGAGGATTAGGGTGAGGATGAGGGTTAGATTGGGGGTGAGGGTTGGGGTTGGGGTTTGGGTGAGGGTTAGTGTGAGGGGTAACGTTCGGGTTAGGGTGAATGTTAGGGTTAGAGTGAGGGGTAGGTTTAGTGTTATGGTTAGTGTGAGTGTGAGGGTTAGGGTGAGGGTGACAGTGAGGTTGAGGATTAGGGTTAGGGTGAGTTTTAGGATTAAGGTGAGGGTTAGGGAGACCGTGAGGGTTAGCGTGAGGTTGAGGGTTAGGATTAGGGTTGGGATTAGTATTAGGGTTAGCGTGAGGTTTAGGGTAAGATGTAGGGTTAGTCTTAGGGTGAGGGTTATGTTAGTGTGTGGGTTAGGGTTAGGTATAGGGTTAGGGTTAGTGTGAGGATGACGGTTAGGATGAGGGTGAGGGTATGGGTGAGCATTAGGGCTAGGCTGAGGGTTACGGTGAGGGTTTGGGTTAGGGTTAGTGTTAGGTTTAGGGTTAAGGTGAGGGTTAGGGTTAGGATGATATTTAGGGTGGGCTTGAGGGTTAGGTTTAGGGTTAGGATTAGGGTGAGGGTGAGGGTGAGGGTTAAGTTTAGGGTGAGGGTGAGGTTGAGTGTTAGGGTTAGAGTTAGGGTTAGGGTGAGGGTAAGGGTTAGGGTTAGGGTTAAGGTAAGGGTTAGGTTTAGGGTGAAGTTTAGTGTTAGGGTTAGGGTGAGGGTTAGGGTTAGGGTAAGACTTAGGGTTAGGGTGAGGGTAAGTGTAAGGGTTAGGGTGAGGGTTAGGGTGAGGGTTAGGTTTAGAGTGAGGTTTAGGGTTAGGGTTAGGGTGAGGGTGAGGGTTAGGGTGAGGGGTAAGCTTAGGGTTAGGGTAAGGTTTTGGGTTAGGGTGAGGGTTAGGGTTAGGGTTAGGGTTAGGGTGAGGGTGAGGTTTAGTGTGAGGGTTAGGGTTTGGGTAAGTGTTACGGTTAGGGTGAGGGTTAGGGTTAGGGTTAGGTTTAGGGTGTTGGTGAGGGTGAGGTTTAGGGTTAGGGATAGGGTTAGCGTGAGGATAAGGGTTAGGGTTCGGGTTCGGGTTCGGGTTAGCATTAGGGTTAGGGTTAGTGTTATGGTGAGGCTTAGTGTTAAGGTGATGTTTAGGGTGAGGTTTTGGGTGAGGGTGAGGGTTCCGGTGAGGGTGAGGGTTAGTGTTAGGTTTAGCATTAAGGTGAGTTTTTGGATTAGGGTTAGGTTTAGGGTCAGGGTTAATGTGAGGGCTAGGGTGAGTGTTAGGGTGAGGGTTAGTGTGAGGGTTATAGTTTGGGTTAGGTTTAGTTTTAGTGTGAGGATAAGGGTTAGGTTTAGGGTTAAGTTGAGGGTGAGGGTTAAGTTTAGGTTTTTGTTTCGTATGGTTAGTATTAGGTTTTTGGTTCATATGGTTAGTATTAGGTTTATGGTTAGGGTTACAGTTATTGTAAGGGTTAGGGTTATGTTGAGTGTGAGGGTGAGGGTTAGCATTAGGGTTATGGTTAGGATTAGGATGAGGGAGGCGTTGAGGTTTAGGTTTAAGATTAGGGTTAGGATTAGCGTTAGTCTGAGGGTGAGGGTGAGGGTGAGGATGAGGGTTAGGTTTAAGGTGAGGGTTAGGTTTAGAGTTAGGATGAGGGTTAGGTTGAGGGGTAGGGTTAGGGCTAGGGTGAGGGTTAGGGTCAGGGTGAGGGTCAGCGTGAGGGTTAGGTTGAGCTTTAGGTTTAGGGTTAGGGTTAGGGTTAGGGTGAGGTTTAGGATTAGGGTGAGGATTAGAGCTAGGGTGATGGTTAGGGTGAGGGTGAGGGCTAGGGTGAGGGTTAGGGTAAGGGTTCGGTTTAGGGTTATGGTGAGGGTTATGGTAAGGATTAGGTTTAGGGTTAGATTTAATGTGAGGGTGAAGGTGAGGGTTAGTGTTAGGGTAAGGGTGAGTGTTTAGGTTGAGGACTAGGGTGAGAGTGAAGGTTAGGGTGAGTGTGAGGGTGAGCATTTTGGGTAGGAAATTGTTACGCTTTCGGTTACGGTGAGGATTGGGTTGAGGGTGAGGGGTAAGTTGAGGGTTAGGGTTAGGGTTAGGGTGAGGGTTAATGTTACGGTGATGTTTAGGGTGAGGGTTCGGGTGAGGGTTCAGGTGAGGGTGAGGGTTTGTGTTAGGGTTAAGATTAGGGTGAGGGTTAGGTTTAGGGTTAGGTTTAGGGTCAGGGTTAGTGTGAGGGGTAGGGTTAGTGTTAGGGTGAGGGTTAGGGTTAGTGTGAGGGATAGGGTTAGGGTTAGGTTTAGGGTTAGTGTGAGGATAAGGCTTAGGGATAGGGTTAGGTTGAGGGTGAGTGTTAGGGTTAGATTTAGGGTTAGGATGAGTGTTAGGGTGAGGGTTAGGTTTAGGGTGAGGGTTAGGGGTAGGGTTATGGTGAGGGTTAGTTTTAGGGTGAGGGGCAGGGTTACGTTTAGGTTTAGGGTGAGTTATAGGGTTAGGTTTAGGGTTAGTGTGAGGGTTAGCTTTATGATTAGGTTTAGGGTTAGGGTTACAGTTATTGTTAGGGTGAGGGTTCGGGTTAGGTTGAGGGTGAGGGTGAGGGTTAACTTTAGGGTTATGTTTAGTGTTAGAGTGAGTGAGGGGGTGAGGGTTAGGTTTAGGGTTAGGATTAGGTTGAGGGTTAGGCTGAGGCTGTGGGTGAGGTTGCGGGTGAGGTTTAGGGTTAGGGTGGGGGTTAGGGTTAAGGTTAGAGTTAGAGTTAGGGTGAGGGTTATGGTTAGGATGAGGGTTATTGTTAGGTTTAGGGTGAGGGTTGGGGTGAGGGTTAGGGTAAGGGTTAGTGTTAGGGTTAGGTTTAGTGTTAGAGGGAGGTTAGGGTTAGGATGAAGTTTAGGGTGACGGTGAGGGTTAGGGTGACTGTGAGGTTGGGGGTGAGGGTTAGGGTGAGGGTGAGGTTGAGGGTGATTGTGAGGGTTATTGTTAGGTATAGGTTTAGGGTGAGTGTGAGGTTTAGGGTTAGGATTAGTGTTTGGTTAAGAGTTAGGCTGAGTGTGAGGGTGAGGGGTAGGGTTAGGGTTAGGGTTATGGTGCGGGCTAGGGTTAGTGTGAGGGTTAAGGTGAGAGTGAGGTTGAGGGTCAGGTTTAGGGTGAGGGTTAGGGTGAGGGTGATTGTGAGGGTTATTGTTAGGTATAGGGTATGGGTGAGTGTGAAGGTTAGGGTTAGGATTAGGGTTTGGTTAAGGTTTAGGCTGAGTGTGAGGGTGAGGGTGAGGGTTAGGGTTAGGATTAGGGTTAGGGTGAGTTTTAGGTTTAGGGTTAGGGTTAGGGTGAGGGTTAGGGTTAGGATTAGGGTTAGGGTTAGGGTTATTTTTAGTGTTAGGTTTAGGGTTAGGGTTAGCGTAAGAGTGAGGTTTAGGGTTAGGGTTATTGTGAGTTTTAGTTTTAGGGTGAGGGCTATGGTGAGGGTGAGGTTTATGGTGAGTGTGAAGGTGAGGGCGAGGGTAAGGGTTACGATTTCGGTGAGGGTTACGGTAAATCTGAGGGTGACGGTGAGGGTGAAGGTGAAGGTTAGGGTTAGGGTTAGGGTTAGGTTGAGGGTGAGGTTGATGGTTTGGTTTAGAATTAGGGTTAGGGTTAGGGTTATGCTGAGCATGACGGTGAGGTTCACAGTGAAGGTTATTTTTAGGGTGAGGATTAGGGTTACGGTGAGGGCTAGCATGAGTGTGAGTGTTAGGGTGAGAATGAGGGTGAAGGTGAGTGTTTTGGTTAGGTAAGAGTTAGACTTATTGTTAGGGTGAGAATTAGGTTGAATGTGAGGGTTAGTGTGAGGGTTAGGGTTAGGGTTAGATTGAGGGATGGGGTTAGGGTGATGTTTAGGGTGAGGCTGAGGGTTACGGTGAGGGTGCCGGTTCGGGTGAGGTTGAGGGTGAGGGTTAGGGTGTGGTTTAGGTTTAGGTTTATGGTGAGGGTTAGGGTGATGGTGAGTGTTTATGGTGAGGGTGAGGGTGAGGATTAGGGTTAGAGTGAGGGTTAGGATTAGGGTTAGGTTTACGGTGAGGGTTAGGTTGAGGGGTAGGATTAGTGTCAGGGTGAGGGTTAGGGTTAGTGTGACAGTTAGCGTTAGTGTTAGTGTTAGGTTTAGCATGAGGATAAAGCTTACGGTAAGTTTTAGGGTGAGCGTGAGGGTAAAGTTTATCCTTAGGGTTAGGGTGAGCGTTAAGGTTAGAGTTAGGTTTAGGGTTAGGGTGAGGGTTAGGTTTAGGGTGACGTTTAGGGTGATGGTGAGGGTTAGGATGTGGGTGAGTTTGAGGGTAAGTTTTAGGGTGAGGGTGAGGGTGAGGATGATGGTGAGGGATATTGTTAGGATTAGTGTTAGAGTGAGTGTGAGTGATAGAGTTAGGATTAGAGTTTGGTTAAGTGTTAGGCTGAGTGTTTGGGTGAGGGTGTGGTTTAGGGTTAGGGTTAGGGTGAGGGCTAGGGTTAGTGTGAGGGTTAGGGTGAGGGTGAGGTTGTGGGTCAGGGTTAGGGTGACGGTGACAGTGAGGGTGAGTGTTAGGGTTAGGATTAGCGTTATGGTGAGTTTTAAGTATAGGGGTAGGGTTAGGGTGAGGGTTAGATTTAGAATTAGGGTTAGGGTTAGTGTTATTATTAGGGTTAGGGTTAGGGTAAGAGTGAGGTTTAGGTTTAGGGTGAGGTTTAGGTTTAGGTTTAGGTTTAGGGCTACAGTGAGGGTGTGGTTTAGGGTGAGTGTGAGGGTTATGGTGAGGTTTTCAATTAGGTAATGGTTAGGGTTAGGTTTAGGGTGAGGATTAGGTTGAGGGTGAGGGTTAGTTTTAGGATTATGGTTAGGTATATAGTGAGGGTTAGGGTGACGGTTAGGGTTAGGGTTAGGTTTAGGATAAGGTTTAGGGTTAGGGTGAGGGTTAGGGTTAGTGTTAGGGCTAGGGTGAGGGTGAGGGTGAGGGATAGGGTTAGGGTTAGTGTTATGGTGAGGGTGAGGGTTATGGTTAGGGTTAGGGTTAGTTTGAGGGTTAGGTTTAGGGTTAGTGTTAGTGTATGTGTTAGGGTTAGGTTGAGGGTTAGTGTTAGGGTGATGTTTAGGGTGACTGTGAGAGTTATGGTGAGCGTGATGGTGACAGTGAATGTTGAGTTTAGGGTTAGTGTTAGGGTGAGGGTGAGAGTTAGGGTTATGTGTAGGGTTTTGGTTAGGGTAATGGTTAGGGTTAGGTTCAGGTTTAGGTTTAGGGTCAGGGTGAGGGTGAAGGTGAGGGTTAGGGTTAGGTTTATGTTTAGAATGAGGCTTAGTGTGAGTGTTAGTGTTAGGGTTAGTGAAAGGGATATTTTAAAGGTTAGTGAAAGGATTAGGTTTAGGGTGAGGGTTAGGTTTCAGGTTAGGGTTAGTGTGAGGGTGATGTTGAGGGTTAGGCTTAGGGTTAGTGTGAGGATAAGGGTTAGGGTGAGTGTTATTGTGTGGGTTAGGGTTTGGGTTAGAGTAAGTGTTCAGTTTAGAGTGAGGGTAAGTTTAGGGTTAGGTTTAGGGTGAGGGTGAGGGTTAGGTTTAGGGTTAGTGTGAGGATAATTTTTAGGGTGCGGTTTAGGGTGAGGGTGAGTGTTAGGGTTAGCATTAGGGTTAGGGTGAGGGTTAGGGTTAGGGTTAGGTTTAGGGTTTAGTTGAGGGTTAGGGTTAGGTTTAGGGTTTAGTTGAGGGTTAGGGTTAGGGTAAGGGTTCGTGTATGGGTTAGGGTTAGGTTGAGGGTTAGGGTTAGGGTGATGTTTAGGGTGACGGTGAGGGTGAATATGACAGTGACGGTGAATGTTGGGGTTAGGCTTAGGGTTATGGTGAAGGTGAGGGTTAGGGTTATGATTACGCTTAGGGTAAGGGATAGGATGAGAGTGAGGGTGAGGGTGAGGTTGAGGGTTAGGGTTAGGGTTAGGGTGAGGGTGAGAGTTAAGGTTAGCGTTAGGGTTAAGGTGAGGATGAGGGTTAGGGTGAGAGTTAGGGTTACGGTTAGGGTTAGGATTAGGGTGAGGTTTTCGGTGAGGGTTAGGGTTAGGGTTAGGATTAGGGTGAGGGTTAGGGTTAGGGTTATGTTGAGGTTTAGGTTTAGGTTGAGGGCTACGGTGAGGGTGAGTGTTAGGGTGAATGTGAGGTTGAGGCTGTGGTTTTTGGTTAGGTAAGTGGGTTATGGTTAGTGTTAGGGTTATGATTAGGTTTAGAGTGAGGGTTCGGGATAGGGAGATGTTTAGTGTGAGGATAATGGTTAGGGTGAGGGTGAGTGTTAGGGTTAGCATTACGGTTAGGGTGGGGGTTAAGGTTAGTGTTAGGGTTAGGGTTAAGTTGAGGTTTAGGGTTAGGGTTAGAGTTAGTGTAGGGGTTAGGATTAGGTTGAGGGTTAAGTTTAGGTTGATGTTTAGGATGACGGTGAGTGTTAGGGTGAGGGTGAGGGTGAAGGTGAAAGTGACGGTGAATGTTGGGGTTAGGGTTAGGGTTACCGTTAAAGTGAGGGTTAGGGTTATGGTTAGGGTTAGGGTAAGGAATAAGATGAGGGTTAGGGTGAGGGTGAGGGTGAGGGTTAAGGTTAGTGTTAGGGTTAGGGTTAGGGTGAGGGTTAGGGTTAGGGTTATGTTGAGGTTTAGGTTTAGGGTGAGGGCTACGGTGAGGATGATTGTTAGGGTGAATGTGAGGGTAAGGGTGTGGTTTTCGGTTTGGTAAATGTTTGGGTTATGGTTAGTGTTAGGGTTATGGTTAGGTTTAGAGTGAGGGCAGGGTTAGGGAGATGTTTAGTGTGAGGCTGAGGGTTAGGGTGAGGTTGAGGGTTCAGGTGAGGTTGAGGGTTTGGGTTCGGGTGAGTGTTAGGTTGTGGGTTAATGTTAGGTTTAGGGTGAGGGTTACGCTGACAGTTAGGGTGAGGGTGAGGGTTAAGGTTAGTTTGAGTGTTAGGGTTAGGGTTAGGATTAGGGTGAGTGTGACGGTGATGTTTAGGGTGAGGGTCAGTGCTAGGTGAGGGTTAGAGTTCAGGTTAGCATGAAGTTTAGGGTGTGGGAGTGGGTTAGGGTTAGGGTGAAGTTTAGGGTGAGGGGTAGGGTTAGGGTTAGTGTTATGGTGAGGGTTAGGATGAGGATGATGGTGAGCGTTATTGTTACGGTTAGGGTTAGAGTTAAGGTTAGTGGGAGGGTTAGGGTTAGGGTTAGGGTGAGGGTTAGGGTTAGTGTGAGGATTAGTGTGAAGGTGAGTTTGAGGGTCAGGGTTAGGGTGACAGTGACTGTGAGGGTGAGGTTTAGGGTTAGGATTAGTGTTATGGTGAGTTTTAGGTTTAGGTTTAGGTTTAGGTTTAGAGTTAGTTTTAGGGTTAGGTTTTGGGTTAATGTTAGGGTTAGGGTTAGGGTTAGGCTAAGGGTAAGGTTCAGGGTTAGTGTTAGGGTGAGTGTGAGGGTGAAGGTGACGGTTAGGGTTAGGTTTAGGGTCAGGGTGAAGCTTAGTGTGAGGTTTAGGGTTAGGGTTAGTGTAAGGGTTAGTGTTAGCGTGAAGGTTAGGTTTCAGGTTAGGGTTAGGGTGAGGGTGAGGTTGAGGGTTAGGCTTAGTGTTAGGGTTAGGGTGAGGGTGAGGGTGATGGTTAGCGTTAGGGTTAGTGTGAGGATAAGGGTTAGGGTGAGGGTTAGGGTTAGGTTTAGGTTTTGAGTTAGGTTTAGGTTTAGGGTTAGGGCGAGGGTAAAGGTTTTGAAGAGGGTGAGGTTGAGGGTGAGGGTGGGGGTGATCTTGAGGGTTAGATTTAGGGTGAGGATGAGGGTTATGGTGAGGATTAGGGTTAGTTTTACGGATAGGGTAAAGGTGAGGGTGAGGGTGAGGGTTAGGGTTAGTTTTGGGTTAGGGTGAAGGTGAAGTTGACGGTGAGTGTTAGGGTGAGGTTGACAGTGAAGGTGTGGGTTAGGGTTAGGATTAGGGTGAGGGTGAGTGTGAGAGTTAGGGTTAAGTTTAGGGTGAGGGTGAGGTTGAGCGTTAGGGTTAGGGTTAGGTTTAGTGTGAGGGTAAGGCTTAGGTTTAGGGTTAGTGTAAGCGTTAGGTTTAGGGTGAGGGTTAGATTTAGTGTTAGGTTGATGGTTAGTGTTAGGGTTAGGGATAGGGTAAGAAATAGGGTTAGGGTGTGGGTTAGTGTTTGGGTTAGGGTGAGGGTGAGGGTTAGGGTTAGGTTTAGGTTTAGGGTGAGGGTTAGGGTTGGGGTGAAGTTTAGGGTGATGGTGAGGGTTAGGGTGATGGTGAGGGTGAGGGTTAGGGTGAGGGTGAGGTTGAGCGTGAGGGTGATGGTGAGGTTTATTGTTGGATTAGGGTTAGGCTGAGTGTGAGGGTGAGGGTGAGGGTTAGGGTTAGGGTTACGGTGAGGGCTATGGTTAGTGTGAGGGTTAGGGTGAGGGTGAAGTTGAGGGTCAGGGTTAGGTTTACTTTTATATTGAGGATAAGGCTTAGGGTTTGCATTAGGGTCAGGGTGAGTTTTAGGTATAGGGTTAGGGTTAGGATTTGGGTTTGAATTAGGATTAGTGTTAGGGTTACGGTTATTGTTAGTGTTAGGGTTAGGGTTAGGGTAAGAATGAGGTTTAGGTTTAGGGTTAGGGTGAAATTTAGGTTCAGGGTTAGGTCTATGGTGAGGGTGAGGTTTATGGTGAGTGTGAGGGTGAGTGTGAGGGTCAGGGTTATGATTTGGGTTAGGGTTATGGTAAGGCTGAGGTTGATGGTGAGGGTGAGGGTGAAGATTAGGGTTAGGGTTAGGGTTAGGGATAAGGTGACGCCTAGCGTGAGTGTGAGTGTTAGGTTGAGAATGAGGGTGAAACTTAGGGTTTCGGTTAGGTAAGAGTTAGCGTTATTGTTAGTGTGAGTATTAGGTTGAATGTGAGTGTTAGTGTGAATGTTAGAGTTAAGGTGAGTTTTAGGTTCAGAGCTATTCTAAGGGTTAGGGTTAGTGTTAGGTTTAGGGTTAGGGTGAGAGTGAGGTTTAGGGTGAGAGGTAGGGTTAGGGTTAGTGTGAGAGTTAGGATTAGTGTGAGGGTTAGGGTTAGGGTCAGGTTGAGGGTAAGGGTTAAGATGAGGGTTAGGGTGAGGGTGAGGGTTAGGGTGAGGGTTATTTTAGGGTTAGGGTTACGGTTAGTGAGGGTTGAGGGTGAGGTTTAGGGTTAGGGTTAGGGTGAGGTTTAGGTTTAGGGTGAAGACTAGGGTTCGGGTGTGGGTTAGGGTGAGTCTGAGGGTGAGGGTGAGGTTTTCAGTTAGGTAAGGATTAGGGTTAGGTTTAGGGTTAGGGTTGGGGTGAGGGTAAGGGTTAGGGTTAGGGTTAGGTTTAGAGTGAGGTTTAGGTTTAGGGTTAGGCTGAGTGTGAGGGTTAGGGTGAGGGGTAGGGTTAGGGTTAGGGTAAGGGTTTGGGTTATGGTGAGCATTAGGGTTACGGTTAGGGTGAGGGTGAGGGTGAGGGTGAGAGTTAGGTTTAGGGTTAGGGTTAGGGTGCGGGTCATTGTGAGGGTTAGGTTTAGGGTTAGGGTAAGTGTTAGGTTTAGGGTGAGGGTTAGTTTTAGGGTTAGGGTTAGGGTTAGGGTAAGAGTGAGGTTTAGGTTTAGGGTTAGGGTAAGGGTTAGGTTGAGTGTGAGGGTTAGGTTTAGGATTAGGGTTTGTTTAAGTGTTAGGCTGAGATTGAGGGTGAGTGTGAGGATTAGGGTTAGGGTTAGGGTGAGGGCTACGGTTAGTGTGAGGGGTAGGGTGAGGGTGAGGTTAAGGTTCAGGGTTAGGGTGACAGTGACAGTGAGGGTGAGGGTTAGGGTTAAGATTAGGTTTAGGGTGAGCTTTAGGTATTGGCTTAGGGTTAGGATGAGGGTTAGATTTAGGATTAGGTTTAGGGTTAGGGTTATTGTTAGGGTTAGGGTTAGTGTTAGGGTTAGGGTAAGAGTGAGGTTTAGGGTTAGGGTTAGGGTGAGGTTTAGGTTCAGGGTGAGGGCTATGGTGAGGATGAGGTTAAGGGTGAGTGTGAGGGTTAGTGTGCGGTTAGGGTTACGATTTGGGTTAGGGTTTTTGTAAGGCTGAGGGTGACGGTGAGGGTGAGTGTGAAGGTTAGGTTTAGGTTTAGGGTTAGGGTGAGGGTGAGGTTGAGGATTAGGTTTAGGATTAGGTTTAGGCTGAGGGTGACGGTGAGGGTGATTGTGAAGATTAGGTTTAGGGTTAGGATTAGGGTTAAGGTGAGGGCTAGCGTGACTGTGAGTGTTAGTGTGAGAATGAGGGTGAACGTGAGGGTTTTGGTTAGGTAAGAGTGTTATTGTTAGGGTGAGGATTAGGTTGAGTGTGAGGGTTAGTGTGAGGGTTAGGTTTAGGGTGAGTGTTAGGGTCAGAGTTAGGGTGAGGGTTAGGGTTAGGGTTAGGTTGAGGGTGAGGGTTAGGTTGAGAGGTAGGGTTAGGATTAGTGTGAGGTTTGGGTTAGTGTGAGGGTTAGGGTTAGGGTTAGGGTTAGTGTCAGGTTGAGGGTAAGGATTAAGTTGAGGGTTAGTGTGCGGTTGAGGATTAGGGTTAGGGTTAGGGTTAGGGTGAGGGTGAGGTTTAGGGTGAGGGTTAGGGTTGGGTTAGGGTGAGGGTGAGGTTTAGGGTTAGGGTTAGGATGAGGATTAGGTTGTGGATGAGGGTTAGTTTGAGGGTTAGGGTTAGGGTGGGGGTTAGGTATAGGGTTAGATTGAGGGTTAGTATTAGGGTGTGGTTTAGGGTGAGGCTGAGGTTTAGGTTGAGGGTGACAGTTCAGGTGATTGTGAGGTTTAGAGTGTGGTTTAGGGTTAGTTTTATGGTGAGGGTTAGGGTGACGGTGAGGGTGATGTTGAGAGTGAGGTTTAAGGTTAGGGTTAGGGTAGGGGTTAGGGTTAGGGTTAGGTTTAGGGTGAGGGTTAGATTGGGGGGTAGGATTAGGGTTAGGGAGAGGGTTAGGGTTAGTGTGACGGTTAGCCTTAGGGTTAGTCTTTGAGTTAGTATGAGGCTAAAGCTTAGGGGGAGTTTTAGAGTGAGCATGAGGGTAAGGTTTTTCATTAGGGTTAGGGTGACGTTAGGGTGAAGGTTGGGGTTAGGGTTAGGGTTAGGGTGAGGGTGAGGGTTTGGGTTAGGGTTAGGGTTAGGGTTAGGGTGAGGGTGAGGGTTAGGGTTAGGGTAAAAGTAAAGTTTAGAGTGAGTTTTAAGTTTAGGTTTAGAATTAGGGCGATGGTGAGGGTGAGGGTTAGGGTTAGGGTTAGAGTGAGGATAAGGGTTAGGGTGAGGTTTAGGGTTAGGGTGAGTATTAGGGTTAGGGTTAGGGTTAGGATTAGGGTTAGGGTGAGGTTTTGGTTGAGGGTTAGGGTTAGGGTTAGGATTAGGGTGAGGGTGAGTGTGAGGGTGATGGTTAGGGTTAGGTTTAGGGTGAGGGCTAGGGTTAGGGTGAGGGTTAGTGTGAGGGTGAGGTTGAGGTTCAGGGTTAAGTTGATGGTGACAGTGAGAGTGAGGTTTAGCGTTAGGGTTAGGATTAGTGTTAGTATTGGGGTTAGAGTTAGGATTAGGTTTAAGTTTAGGGTTATTGTAAGGGTTAGGGTTAGTGTTAGGTTTAGGGTAATAGTGAGGTTTAGGGTTAGGGTTAGGGTGAGGTTTAGGTTCAGGGTGAGGGCTATGGTGAGGGTGTGATTTAGGTTGAGTGTGAGGTTGAGGGTGAGTTATTCAGTTAGTTAAGGATTAGGGTTAGGGTTAGGATGAGGATTAGGTTGAGGGTGAGGATTTGTTTGAGGGTTAAGGTTAGGGTGACGTTTAGGGTGAGGCTGAGGGTTAGGGGGAAGGTGACAGTTCGGGTGAGGTTGAGGGTGAGGGTTAGGGTGTGGTTTAATGTTAGGTTTATGGTGAGGGTTATTTGACGGTGAGGGTTAGGGTGAGGTTGAGGTTTAGGGTTAGGGTGAGGATTAGGGTTAGGGTTAGGGTTAGGGTAACAGAGGTTGAGGGGTAGGATTAGGGTTAGGGAAAGGGTTAGGGTTAGTGTGACCGTTAGCGTTAGGGTTTGAGTTAGGGTTAGTATGAGGATAAAGCTTAGGGTGAGTTTTAGGGTGAGCATGAGGGTAAGGTTTATCGTTAGGGTTAGGGTGAGGGTTAGGTTTAGGGTTAGGGTGAGGGTGAGGGTTATGTTGAGTTGTAGGGTTAGGGTTAGGTTTAGGGATAGGGTGAGTGTTAGGGTTAGGGTGAGGGTGAGGTTGAGGCTTAGGATTAGGGTTAGCGTGAGTGTTATTGTTAGGGTGAGTGTTAGAGAGACTGTGAGTGTAAGGGTTAGTGTGAGGGGTAGGTTTAGGGTTAGTGTTAGGGTGAGGTTTAGGTTTAGGTTGAGTGTGAGAGTGAGGCTTAGTTTTAGGACTAGGCTTAGGATTGGGGTTAGGCTGAGGGTCAGAGTTAGGTTTAGGGTGAGGGTTAGGGTTATTGTTAGGGTGAGGGTGAGGGTGAGGATGAGGGTTAGGGTGAGGGTGATGGTGAGGTTGAGGGTGAGGGTGAGAGTTAGATTTAGGTTTTGGGTTATGGTTAGTTTTAGTTTAGGTTTTGGGTGAGGGATAGGGTGAGGTTGAGCTCTAGGGTTAAGTTTAGGATTAGGGTGAGGTTTAGGTTTAGTGTGAGGGTTAGGGTTACGGTTAGTGTTAGTGTGAGGGTAAGAGTTAGGGTGAGTTTTAGTGTGAGAGTGAGGGTTAGGGTTAGCCTGAGTGTTAGGGTGAGGGTTACGGTGAGGGTTAGGTTTAGTGAGAGTGAGGGTGTGAGTTATGGTTAGGGTTACGGTTAGTGTGAGGGTTAGGGTTATATTTAGGGTGAGTGGTAGGGTTAGGGTGATGTTTACGGTGAGGGTGGGGCTTAGGGTGAGGTTGAGGTTTCGGGTGACGGTGCGGTTTAGTGTGTGTGTGAGGGTTAGGGTTAGGGTGAGAGTTAGGGTGACGGTGAGGGTTATGATGAGGGTTAGGTTTAGGGTTAGGGATCGGGTGAGGATTAGGTATAGGTTTAGTGTTAGGGTGAGGTTTAGGCTGAGGGGTTGGGTTAGGGTTAGGGTGATAATTAGGTTTAATATAAGTTAGTGTTAGGTTAAGGATTAGAGTGAGGGTAATGGTTAAGGTGATGGTTAGGCTGAGGGTGAGGGTTAGGGTTTGAATGAGGTTTAGGGTTATGGTTATGGTGAGGTTTAGGGTTAGGGTTAGGGTTAAGGTGAGGGTGAGGGTGAGGTTGAGGGTTATGGTGCGGGTGAGGGTTAAGTTAAGGTTAGGGTGAGGGTGAGGGTTAGGATGAGGGTGAGGTTTCGGGTGAGGGTGAGGTTCAGGAGAGCGTAAGGGTTAGTGTGTGGGTGAGGGTTCGGGTTCCGGTGAGTGTTAGGGTGACAATGAGGGTTGGGTGAGGGTGAGAGTTAGGTTTAGGCTTAGGGTTACGGTGAGGGTTAGGGTGAGGGTTAGGTTTAGGGTGAGGGTTAGGGTTAGGGTTCGGGTGAGGGTTAAGGTTAGGCTGATGTTTAGGGTGTGGGTGAGCGTTAGAGTGAGGGTGAGGGTGAGGGTTAGGTTTAGGTTTAGGGTTAGGGTGAGGGTGAGCATGAGGGTTAGGTTTAGGATTAGAGTTAGGGTTAATGTTAGGGTGAGTGTTAGGGTGAGGGTGAGGGTGAGTGTTAGGTTGAGGGTGAGGGTTAGGGTTAGTGTGAGTATTAGGGTTAGTGTTAGTGTGACGGTACGGGTTAGGGTGAGGGTTACGGTTAGGTTTAGGGTGACGGTGAGGTTTAGGGTGAGGGTGAGGGTTAGGGTTAGGCTTAGGGTTACGATGAGGGCGTTTGGGTGAGGGTTAAGGTTAGGGTGAGGGTTACGGTTAGGGTTAGGGTGAGGGTGAGGGTTAGGGTGATGTTTAGGGTGAGGGTGAGGGTTAGGGTGAGGGTGAGGGTTACGTTTAGGTTTAGGGTTAGGGTTAGGGTGAGGGTGAGCATGAGGGTTAGGTTTTTAATTAGGTTTAGGGTTAGTGTTATGGTGAGTGTTAGGGTTTGGGTGAGGGTGAGGATGAGTGTGAGTGTTAGGGTGAGGGTGAGGGTTAGGGTTATGGTGAGAATTAGGGTTAGGTTTAGGGTTAGCGTTATGGTGAGGTAAGGGTTAGGATGAGGTTTAGGGTGATGGGTAGGGATAGCGTTAGAGTTAGGGTGAGGGTTAGGGTGAAGATGAGGGTTAGGGTTAGAATTAGGGTTAGGGTTAGTGTTAGGGTGAGGTTTAGGGTTAGTGTTAGGGTTAGGGTGAGGTTGAGGGTGAGGGTTAGGGTTAGGGTGAGGGTTAAGGTTCTGTGAGGGCTAGGGTGAGGGTGAGGGTTAGGTTGACGGTGAGGGTGAGGGTGAGGGTTTCAGTTAGGTAAGGGTTAGGGTTATGGTGATATTAAGTGAGGGTGAGGGTTAGGGTGTGGGTGAGGGTTCGGGTTCGGGTGAGTGTTATGGTGACGGTGAGGGTTAGGATGAGGGTGAGGGTTAGTGTTAGGGTTAGGGTTCTGGTGAGGGTTAGGTTATGGTTAGATTTCGGGTGAGGCTTAGGTTGAGAGGTAGGTTCAGGGTTAGGGTGAGGTTTAGGGTTAGCGTTTGTGTTAGGGTGAGCGTTGGGGTGAGTGTTAGGGTTAGGGTGAGGGTTAAGGTTAGGGTTAGAGTGAGGGTTAGGGTTAGGGTGATGTTTAGGGTGAGGGTGAGGGTTAGCGTGAGGGTGAGGTTTAGGGTAAGGTTTAGGGTTAATATAATGGTGAGGGTGAGCATGAGGGTTAGGTTTAGGATTAGGGTTAAGGTTAGCGTTAGGGTGAGTGTTAGGGTGAGGGTGAAGGTGAGGGTGAGTTGAGTGGTAGGGTCTGGGTGAGGGTTAGGGTTAGGTTGAGGATTAGGTTTAGGGTTAGTGTTAGGGTTATGGGGAGGGTAAGGGTTAGGATGAGGTTTAGGTTGAGGGTGAGGGATAGGGATAGCTTTAGCGGTAGGGTGAGGGTGAGGATGAGGGTGAGGAATAGGGTTAGGATTAGGGATAGGGTGAGGATTGGTGTTTGTGTGAGTGTTAGTGTTAGTGTGAGGATAGGGTTAGGGTAAGGGTTAGGGTTCGGGTTAGCTTAGGGTGAGGGTGAGGGTTAGAGTTAGTGTTAGGGTGAGGTTTAGGGTTAGGGTAAGTGGTAAGGATAGGTTTAGGGTTAGGGTGAGGCTGAGGGTGAGGGTTAGTGTTAGGATTAGGGTTAGGTTTAGGTTTAGGCTTAGGCTGAGGCTGAGGGTGAGGGTGAGCTTAGGGTAGGGTGAGGGTTAGGGTTAGGGTTAGGATTAGTGTGAGGGTAAGGTTGAGGGTAAGGTTTAGGTTGAGTTTTAGCTTGAGGCTGAGCCTTAGGGTTAGAATGAGGGTCAGGTTTATGGTGAGGGTTAGGGTTAGGGTGATATTTAGGGTGAGGGTGAGGGTGAGGGTGAGGTTTAGGTTGAGGGTGAGAGTGAGTTTGACAGTTACGGTTAGGGTTAGGGTTAGGGTGAGGGTTAGTGTTAGAGTTAGGGTGAGGGTTAAGTTTAGGGTGATGTTTATGATGCGGTAGGGTTTTTATGTGAGGTTTAGGGTTCGGGTTCGGGTGAGGTTTAGGGTTAGGTTTAGTGTGAGGGTTACTGTGAGTGTTAGGGTGAGAGATAGTGTGAGGGGAAGGGTTAGGTTTAAGGTGAGCGTTAGGGTTAGTGTGAGGGTAAGGGTTTTGGATAGGGTTAGGTTTAGTGTGATGATAAGGGTTAGGGTGATGTTTAGTGTGATGGTGAGGATAAGGGTTAGCGTGAGAGTTGGGGTTAGGGTTAGGGTGAGCGTTAGGGTTACTGTTCGGGTGAGGGTTAGGGTGAGCATTAGAATTAGGGTTAGGATGAGGGCGAGGGTTAGGGTTAGTTTTAGTGTTAGGGTGACAGTGAGGGTTAGATTTAGGATTAGTGTTAGGATTAGGCTTATGGTGAGGGTGAGGGTAAGGGTGAGGCTTAGGATTAGGGTGAGGTTTAGGGTTAGGGTTAGCATTAGGGTGAGGGTAAGGGTTAGGGTGAGGGTTATGGTGAGGTTGAGCGTAAGGGTTAGGGTTAGGGTTAGGAATAGTGATAGGGTGTGGATTATGGTTTGGGTAACTGTTAAGGTGAGGGTTAGCGTGAGGGTTATGATTAGGCTTAGGGATAGGGTGAGGATTAGAGTTATGGTTAGGGTTAGTTTGAGGTTTAGGCTGAGGGGTAGGTTTAGGGTTAGGGTGAGGGTTAGGTTTACTGTGAGTGTTAGGGTTATAGTAAGGTTTGGGGTGAGGGTAAGTGTTAGGGTGATGGTTAGGGTGAGGGTGAAGATTATGTTAGCATTAGGTTTAGCGTTAGGGTTAGGGTGAGTGTTAGGTTTAGGTTTAGGTTTATTGTAAGGGTGAGGGTGAGGGTGAGGTGAAGGTTAGGATTAGGGTGAGGTTTAGGGTTAGAGTGAGGGCTATGGTGAGGGTGAGGGTTTGGTTGAGGTTGAGGGTGGTGGTGCGGGTGATTATTTCAGTTAGGTGTTAGGGTTAGGGTTATGGTGAGGATTAGTGCGAGGTTGAGGGTTATTTTGAGGGTTAGGTTTTGGGTGAGGTTTATGGTGGGGGTTAGCGTTAGGGTTATGTTTAGAGTTAGGGTGAGTTTTAGGTTGAGAGTGAGGTTTCAGGTGAGGGTGAGGGTTCAGGAGAGGGTGGGGGTTAGTGTGTGGGTGAGGGTTCAGGTTCGGGGGAGTGTTAGGGTGACGGTGAGTGTTAGGTATAGTGTGAGATTTAGGGTGACGGTGAGGGTTAGGGTGAGGGTGAGGGTTAGGGTTGCGGTGAGAGTTAGGGTTAGTGTGAGGTCAGTGTTAGGGTTAGGGTTAGGGTTAGTGTGAGGATAAGGGTTAGGGTGACGGTTAGGGTGAGGTTGAGGGTTAGGGTTTGCGTTAGGGTTAGGGTGAGGGTTAGGGAGAGGGTTAGAGTTAGATTTAGGACTAGGGTGAGGGTTCAGGAGAGGGTGAGGGTTAGGGTTTGGGTGAGCGTTTGGGTTAGGGTGATTGTTAGGGTGATGGTGAGGGTTAGGTTGAGGGTGAGGGTTAAGATTAGGGTTAGGGTTACAGTGAGGGTTAGGTTTAGTGTTAGGTTTAGAATGCGGCTTAGTTTGAGGGGTAGGGTTAATGTTAGTGTTAGGGTTAGTGTGAGGATAAGGGTTAGGGTGAGGTTTAGGGAGAGGTTCAGATTTAGGGTTTGCATTAGTGTTAGTGTGAGGGTTAGGGTGAAGGTTAGGGTTAGATTTAGTGTTAGGTTTAAGGTTAGGGTTAGGCTTAGGGTGAGGGTGAGGATGAGGGTTAGGTTTAGGGTGAGGGTGGGGGTTAGGGTTAGGGTTAGGGTGAGGGTTAGGGTGAAGGTGAGGGTTAGGCTTAGGTTTAGGGTTAGGGTGACAGTGAGGGTTAGATTTAGGATTAAGTTTAGGGTTAAGGTTAGGCATAGGGTGCGGGTAAGTGTTAGGATTAGGGTGAGGTTTAGGGTAAGGGTTAGCATTAGAGTGAAGGTAAGGGTTAGGGTGAGGGTTAGGGTGAGAGTTAGGGTTAGGGTTAAGGTTAGGGTTAGGATTAGTGATAGGTTGAGTATTATGGTTTGGGTAAGGGTTAAGGTGAGGGGTAGGGTGAGGGTTAGGGTTAGGCTTAGGCTTAGGGTTATGGTGAGGGTTAGGGTGAGGTTTAGGTTTAGGGTGAGGGTTAGGTTTAGGGTGATGTTTAGGGTGTTGTTGAGCGTTAAGACGAGGGTGAGGGTTAGGGTTAGGTTTAGGGTTAGCATTAGGGTGAGGGTGAGCATGAGGGTTAGGTTTAGGATTAGGGTTAGTTTTAGGGTTAGGGTGAGTGTTAGGGTGAGGGTGAGGGTGAGGGTGAGGGTGAGTGTTAGGGTGAGGGTGAGGGTTAGGGTTAGGTTGAGGATTAGGGTTAGGGTTACGGTTAGGGGGTATGGTGAGGATTAGGGTTAAGATAAGGTTTAGGGTGACGGGTAAGGATAGCGTTAGAGTTAGGGTGAGGGTTAGGGTTCGGGTTAGAGTGAGGTTGAGGGTTATGGTTAGGGTTACGGTTAGGGTGAGGGTTAGTGTTAGAGTCAGGGTGAGTATTAGGGTTAGGGTGATCTTTATGGTGAAGGTGAATTTTAACGTGAGGTTTAGGGTTCGGGCGAAGGTGAGGTTTAGGGTTAGGTTTAGGGTGAGGGTTAGTGTGAGGGTAAGGGTGAGTGTTAGGGTGAGGGGCAAGGTTAGGTTTAGGGTGAGCCTTAGGGTTAGTGTGAGAGTTACGGTTAGGGATAGGGTTAGGGTTAGTTTGATGATAAGGGTTAGGATGATGGTTAGTGTGATGGTGAGGGTAAGGGTTAGCGTTAGGGTTGGGGTGAGGGTCAGCGTTAGGGTTAGGGTTAGGGTGAGGGTGAGGGTTAGGGTTAGGGTTAGGGTGATTGTGAGGCTTAGTTTAGGATTAGGGTTGGGATTAGTCTTAGGGTGAGGGTGAGGGTTAGGTTTAGGCTTAGGGTTAAGGTGAGTGTTAGGGTTAGGGTAAGGTATAGGGAGAGGGTAAGTGTTAGGGTGATGTTTAGGGTAAGGGTGAGGATTAGGGTTATCATTAGGGTTAGCATTAGGGTTAGGGTTAGGGTGAGGTTTAGGGTTAGTGTTAGGGTTAGGATAATGGTGGGGGTGAAGGTGAGGTTTAGGGTTAGTGTGAGGGTGGGGTTTTGGGTGAGGATAAGGGTGATGGTGAAGGTGAGGGTTAGGGTGTGGGTGAGCATTCAGGTTCGTTTGAGTGTTAGGGTGACAGTGAGGGTTAAGGTGAGGGTGAGGGTTAGGGTTAGTGTGTGGGTTATTTTTAGTGGTAGGGTTAAGATTAGGTTGAGGTTTAGGCTTAGTGTGAGTGTTAGGGTCAGGGTAAGTTTTAGGCTGAGGGTGAGGGTTAGGATGATGGTCACGGTGAGGGTGAGGGTTAGGTGTAACATTAGGGTTAGGGTTAGGTTTAGGGTGAGTGTTAGGGTTAGGGTTAGTGTTAGGGTGAGGGTGAGGGTAAGGGTTAGGGTGAGGGTGAGGGTTAGGTTAATTGTGAGGGTTAGGTTGAAGGAGAGGGTGAGGGTGAGGGTTAGGATTTCAGTTAGGTAAGGGTTAGGGTTTCGGTTACGTTGTGGATTAGGTTGAGGGTGAGGGTTAGTTTGAGGGTTAGGGTTAGGGTTAAGGTTAGGGTTAGGGTGAGGGTGAGGTTTAGGTATATATTTAGTTTTAGTGTTAGGTTAGGTTGAGGGTGAGGTTTCTGGTGAGAATAAGGGTTTGGGTGAGGGTGGGGTTAGGGTGTGGGTGAGCGTTCAGGTTCGGTTGAGTGTTAGGGTGATGGTGAGGTTGAAAATGAGGGTGAGGTTTAGGATTAGGGTTATGGTGAGGGTTAGGGTTAGGTTTAGGGTTAGTGTGTGGGTTAGGTTGAGGGGTAGGGTTAGGGTTAATGTGAGCATTAGGTTTAGTGTGAGGGTTAGGGTTAGGGTTACTGTGAGGATAAGGGTTAGTGTGAAGTTTAGGGTGAGGGTTAGGGTTAGCATTAGGGTTAGGGTGAGGATTATTGTAAGGGTTAGGTTTAGGTTGAGGTTTAGGGTAAGGGTTATGGTGAGGGTTAGGGTTAGGGTGAGGGTGAGGGTTACGGTTAAGGTTAGGATTAGTGACAGGTTGAGGATCAGGTTTTGGGTAAGGGATAATGTGAGTGTTTGGGTGAGGGTTAGGCTTAGGGTTAGGGATAGGGGTAGGATTAGGCTTAGGGTTAGGATTAGGGTGAGGTTTAGGCTGAAGTGTATGTTTAGGGTTAGGGTAAGGTTAGGTTTAGTATGAGTGTTAGGGTTAGGGTAAGGATTAGGGTGAGGGTAAGGGTTAGGGTGATGGTTAGTCTGAAGGTGAGGGTTAGGTGTAGCATTAGGTTTAGGGTAGGGTTAGGGTGATGGTTAGGCTTAGGGTTAGGGTGAGGGTGAGGGTGAGGGTGAGTGTTAGGGTTAGAATTAGGGTGAGGGTTAGGGTTATTTTGAGGGTTTGGGTTAGAATGATTGTTAGGGTTAGGGTTAGGGTTAGGTTGAGGTGTGGGGTTAGGGTTAGGGTGAGGGTTAGTGTTACTGTGAGGGTTAGGGTTAGGTTAGGGTTAGTGTGAAGATAAGGGTGAGGGTGAGGTTTAGGGTGAGGCTGAGGGTTAGGGTTAGCCTTAGGGTTAGAATGAGGGTTAGGGTTAGGGTGAGGGTGAGTGTTAGGGTTAGGGTGATGTTTTCAGTGAGGTTGAGTGTTAGGGTGAGTGTGAGGGTTAGGTTTAGGACTTTGTTTAGGGTTAGGGTTAGGATGAGGGTTAAGTTAATTGTGAGGGTTAGGGTTAGGGTTAGGTTTAGGATGAGGTTTAGGGTTAGAGTTCGGGAGATGGTAAGGGTAGGGTGACGTTTAGGGTGAGGTTGAGGCTTAGGTTTAGGCTTAGGGTTAGGGTGAGGTTTAGGGTGAGTGTTAGTGTTAAGTTAGGTTTAGGGTTAAGGTACAGTTTAGCGTCAGATTAAAGGTTAATGTGAGGGTTAGGGTGAGGGTGATGAATAGATTACTTTGAGGGTTAGGGTGAGGGCTAGGGTTATTGTGAGTTTTAGGTTTAGGGTTAGGGTTAGGGTTAGGGTTTGGGTGAGGGTTAGGATTAGGTTTAGGTTTAGGGTTAGTGTTAGTGTGAGGGGTAGGGTTAGGGTTAGGGTTAGGGTTAGTGTTAGTGTGAGGGGTACGGTTAGGGTTAGGGTGAGGGTTAGGGTTAGTGTGAGGGTTAGGGTTAGGGTGAGGGTTAGGTTGAGGGTGAAGGTAAGGGTTAGCATTAGGATTAGGGTTAGCGTTAGGGTTAGGGTTAGGTTTAGGTTGAGGGTGAGCGTTATGATTATGTTTAGGTTAATGGTTAGGATTAGGGTTAGGTTTAGGGTGAGGGTTAGGGTGAGATTTAGAGTGAGGGTTAGTACTAGGGTGAGGGTTAGTTTCAAGATTAGGGTTACGGTGAGTTAAAAGTTAGGGTTATGGTTAGGGTAAGTGTTAGGGTTAGGATTAAGGTTAATTTTAGGGTTAGGATTATAATTAGGGTTAGGGTTTGGGTGAGGGTGAGGCTGAGGGTTGGCGTTAGGTTTAGGCTTAGGTTTAGGGTCATGGTGGGGGTAATGGGTAGGTTTAGGATTAGGGATATGGTTAGAATGAGCGGCAGGCAGAGGGTGAGGGTGAGGTTTAGGGTTAGGTTTAGGTTTAGAGTTATGGTGAGGGCTAGGTTGAGGGTGAGTTTTAGGTTGAGGGTTAGGCTTAGGGTGAGGATTAGGGTTAGGATTACAGTGAGGGTTAGGGTTAGGTTGATGTTTAGGGTGAGGGTTAGGGTTAGGGTTAGTTTGAGGGTTAGGGTTAGATTGAGAGCTAGGGTGAGTGTGAGTGTTAAGGTGAGGGTTAGGGTGAGGGTTAGGTTCAGATTTAGGGTTAGGGTGAGGGTTAGGGTGAGGGTGAGGGTAAGTGTTATAATTAGGGTTAGGATGAGGGTTAGTGTGAGGCTTAGGTTTAGGTTGAGGGTTAGGTTTAGGGTTAGGGTGAGAGTTAGGGTTAGGGTACTGTTTAGCGTGAGGGTGAGGGTTAGGGTGAGGGTGAGGGTAAGCGTTAAGGTTATTGTTAGGTTTACGGTGAGGGTGGGGGTGAGGGGTAGGTTTAGGGTTAGTGTTAGGTTTAGGGTTACACTTAGGTGGAGGGTGAGGGTGAGGGTGAGGTTTAGGTTTACTGTTAGGGTTATGGTGGGTGTTTAGTTTAGGGTGAGGTCCAGGTGAGGCTGAGGGTTAGGGTCAGGGTTAGTGTGAGGGGTAAGGTTAGGATTAGGGTGAGGGTTAGGGTTAGTGTGAGGGTTAGGGTCAGGGTTAGGGTTAGGATTAGTGTGAGAATAAGGGTTAGGGTGAGGGTTAGGTTGAGGGTGAGGCTTAGGGTTAGCTTTAGGGTTAGTGTGAGGATTAGGTTTAGTAATAGGGTTAGGGTTATGGTTAAGGTTATTGTTAGGGTTAGGATTAGGGTTCGGGTGAGGTTGAAGGTGAGGGTTGGAGTTAGTGTTAGGGTTAGGGTTAGAGTGAGGATGGGGTGAGGGTTAGGTTTAGGATTATGGTTAGTGTGAGTGTGAGGGTGAGTGTTTCTGTTAGGTAAGTTTTAGGGTTATGGTTATGGTGAGGATTAGGGTGATGGTGAAGGTTAGGTTGAATATTAGGTTAAGAGTGAGGGTGAGGATTAGGGTTAGGGTGATGGTTAGTGTTAGGGTGATGTTTAGCATGAGGTTAAAGTTTAAGGTGAGGGTGAGGGTTCGGGTTCGGTGAGGATTAGGTTTAGTGTTAGTGTTAGGGTTAGTTTGAGGGTTAGGATTAGGTTTAGGGTTAGGGTTAGTGTTAGAGTTAGGGTTAGGTTTAGGATTAGGGTTAGTGTGAGGATAAGGGTTAGGTTGAGGGTGAAGTTTAGGGTTAGACTTAGGGTTGCGTTTAGCGTTAATGTTAGGATGAGGGTTAATATAAGTGTTAGGGTTAGGGTAAGGGTTAGGTTGAGGGTGAGCGTTAGGGTTATGTTTATTGATGGTTAGGTTTAGGGTTAGGTTTAGGGTGAGGGTTAGGGTGAGGGTTAGAGTGAGGATTAGTGTTAGGGTGAGGGTTAGGATTAGGATTAGGATTACGGTGAGTTTTAGGGTTAGGGTTATGGTTAGGGTAAGGGTTAGGATTAGGATTAAGTTTAGATTTAGGGTAGGGTTATTGTTAGGGTTAGGGTTAGAGTTAGGGTGAGGGTTGGGGTGAAGGTTGGCGTTAGGGTTAAGATTTGGTTTAGGGTGATGTTGCGGGTGAGGGGTAGGTTTAGGATTAGGATTATGGTTCGGCTAATGGGGAGGCAGAGAGGGAGGGTGAAGTTTAGGGTTAGGTTTAGGTTTAGAGTTATGGTGAGGGCTAGGTTGAGGGTTACCGTTAGGGTGAGGGTTAGGTTTAGGGTTAGAGTGAGGGTTAGGGTTAGGTTGAAGTTTAGGGTGAGGCTGAGTGTTAGGGTTCTGGTGAGGGTTCGGGTGAGGGTTCGGGTGAGGTTTAGGGTGTGGCTTAGGGTTAGGGCTAGGGTGAGGGTTAGGGTGAGGTTTAGGGTTAGGGTTAGGATTAGGTTGAAGGTGAGGGTGAGGGTTAGGGTTAGGGTGAGAGTTAGGGTTAGGGTACTCTTTAGCGTAAGGGTAAGGGTTAGGATGAGGGTTAGGTTTAGGGTGATGTTTAGGGTGAGATGAGGGTTACGGTGAGGATGAGGGTGAGGGTTAGCGTTAAGGTTAGGATTAGGGGTTGGGTGAGGGTGATGTTCAGGGTTAGGTTTAGGATTAGGTTTAGAGTAAGGTGCGTGTTAGGGTGAGGGTAAGGATTCGGTTGAGGGTGAATTTTCGGGTGTTGGTGAGGGTTAGGTTTGGGGTGAGGATTAGGGTTAGGGTTAGGACTATGGTGAGGGAAAGTATTAGGGTTACGTTTAGAGGGAGGTTGTGGTTTTGGGTTAGCGTTAGGGATAGGGTGAGGGTTAGTGTGAGGATTAGGGTTAGGTTTAGGGTTAGGGTGAGGGTGAGGTTTAGAGTTAGGGATAGGGGGAGGCTTAGGTTTAGGTTTAGGGTGATGGTAAGGGTTAGGTGAGGGTTAGGGTGAGTTTGAGTGTTAGGGTTAGCATTAGGGTTAGGGTGAGTGTGAGGGATAGGGTGAGGGTTAGGTTTAGGGTTTGGGTTAGGGTGAGGATTAGGGTTAGTGTGAGGGTTAGCTTTAGGTTTAGTGTGAGGGTAAGTGTTAGGTGGACGGTTAGGGTGAGGGTGAGGGTTAGGGTTAGCATTAGGGTTAGGGTGGAGCGTAAGGATGAGAGTTAGCTTTAGTTTGAGTGTTAGGGTTAGGATTAGGGTGAGGGTTTGGGTTAGGTTTAGGAAGAGGGTGAGGGTTAGTTATAGGGTTAGGGTGAGGGTTAAGATTAGGGTGAGGGCTAGATTGAGGGTGAGGGTTAGGGTGAGGGTGAGTGTGAGGGTTTCGGTTAGGTAAGGGTTAGGGTTAAGGTTATGGTCAGGATTAGGGTGAGGGTGAGGGTTAGTGTTAGGGTTAGGGTGAGGGTTAAATTTAGGGTGAGAGTTAAGTTTAAGGTGAGGGTTAGGGTGAGGGTGAGAGTTAGGGTGAGGGTGAGGGTTTGGGTTAGAGTTAGGGTTAGGGTTAGTGTGAGGTTAAAGTTTAGGGTGAGGTTTAGTGTGAGGGTGAGGGTTAGGGTTATCGTTAGGGTTAGGGTGAGAGTTAGGGTGAGGGTTAGGTTTAGGGTTAGGGTGAGAGTTAGGGTTAGGGTACTCTTTCGCGTGAGGGTGAGGGTTAGGGTGAGGTTTAGGGTTAGGGTGATGTTTAGGGTGGGATGAGGGTTACAGTGAGGATGAAGCTGAGGGATAGGGTTAGGGTTAGCGATAGTGTGCGTGTGAGGGTGATGTTGAGGGTTAGGTTTAGGATTTTGTTTAGAGTAAGGTGAGTGTTAGGGTGTGGGTAAGGATTCGGATGAGGGTGAATTTTAGGGTGTGGGTTAGGGTTAGTTGTAAGGTGAGGATTAGGGTTAGGGTTAGGGTTATGGTGAGGGTAAATATTAGGGTGAGGTTTAGGGTGAGGTTGAGGTCTGGGTTAGCGTTAGCATTAGGGTGAGGGTTAGTGTAAGGGTTAGGGTTAGGTTTAATGTTAGGGTTTGGGTGAGGTTTAGAGTTAAGGTTAGGGGGAGGGTTACGTTTAGGGTTAGGGTGATGGTAAGGGTTAAGGTGAGGATTAGTGTGAGTTTGAGTTTATGTTTAGCATTAGGGTCAGGGTGAGAGTGAGGGTTAGGGTGAGGGTTAGGATTTTGGTTTGGTATAAGGTGAGGATTAGGGTTAGTGTGAGGGTTAGGGTTAGGTTTAGTGTGAGGATAAGTGTTAGGGGGAGGGTTAGGTTGAGGGTGAGGGTGAGATTTTCGGTTAGGTAAGGGTTAGGGTTAAGGTTATGGTGAGGATTAGGGTGAAGGTGGGGGTTAGGTTGAGGATTAGGGTTAGGGTGAGGGTTTGGGTGAGGGTTAGGGATAGGTTTAGGGTTAAGGTGATGGTGGGGGTGAGGTGTAGGTTTAGGATTAGGGTTAGGGTTAGACTAAAGGTGAGGGGGAGGTTTAGGGTTAGGTTAGGGTTAGGTGAAGGCTAGGTTGAGGGTGAGCGTTAGGGAGAGTGTGAGGGTAAGGGTGAGAGTGAGGGTTAGGGATAACTTTAGGGTTAGTGTGAGGGTTAGCATGAGGGTTAGGTTTAGGTTTTGAGTTAGGGTGAGGGGAGGGTTAGGGTTCAGTTTAGGGATATGGTTAGGGTTAGGGTTAGGGTGAGGTTTAGGGTTAGGGTTAGGGTTAGTTTGAAGGTGAGAGTAAGTGTTAGGGTGAAGTTGAGTGTTAGGGTTAACATTAGGGTTAGGGTGAGGGTTAGGGTGAGGGTTAGGGTAAGAGTTAGGGATAGGGTGAGGATTAGTGTTAGTGTGACGGTTAGGGTTAGGTTTAGTGTGAGGATAAGTGTTAGGCTGAGGTTTAGGTTGAGGGTGAGTGTTAAGGTTAGCATTAGGGTTCGGGTGAGCGTTAGGGTGAATGTTAGCGTTATGGTGAGGGTTAGGGTTAGTGTTAGGGTGATGGTTAGAGTTAAGGTCAGAGTTAGGGAGAGGGTGAGGGTTAGTAATACGGTTCGAGTGAGGGTTAATTTTAGGTTGAGGATTAAGTTTAGGGTGAGGTCTAGGGTGAGGGTGAGGGTTAGGGTGAGGCTGAGTGTGAGGGTTTCCTTTAGGTAAGGGTGAGGGTTAAGGTTTTGGTGAGGATTAGGGTGAGGTTGAGGATTAGGGTTAGGGTGAGGGTTAGAGTGAGGGTTGGGGTTATGGTTAGGGTTATGGTGAGTGTTAGGGTGAGGGTTAGGGTTAGAGTTAGGTATAGGGTGAGGGTGAGTGTTAGTGTTAGGGTTAGGGTGGGGGTTAATATTAGAGTGAGGTCTAGGGTGAGGGTGAGGGTTAGGGTGAGTGTTAGTGTGAGGCGTAGTGCTAGGGTTAGTTTGAGGATGAGTGTGAGGGTGAGGGTGAGGTTTTCGGTTAGGTAAGGATTTGGGTTATGGTTAGTGTTAGGGTTAGGGTTAGGTTTACAGTGAGGGTTAGGGGTAGGGTGATGTTTAGTGTGAGGCTGAGGGTTAAGGTGAGGGTGAGGGTTCAGGTGAGGTTTCGGTTTCAGGTTCCGGTTCGAGTTAGGTTGTGGGTTAGGTTTAGATTTAGGGTTAGGGTTAGGCTGACGGTGAGGGTGAGGGTGAGGGTTACGATTAGGTTGAGGGTTAGGATTAGGGTTAGCATCAGGGTGAGGGTGAATGTGATGTTTCGGGTGAGGGTGAATGCTAGGGTGAGGGTTAGGGTTCAGGTTAGCGTGAGGTTTAGGGTGTGGGAATGGGTTAGTGTTAGGGTAAAATTTAGGGTGAGGGGTAGGGTTAGGGTTAGGGTTACAGTGAGGGTTAGTTTGAGGATGATGGTGAGCGTTATTGTTAGGGTAAGGGTTAGGTTAGCGTGAGTGTGAGAGTTATGGTTAGAGTTAGGGTGAGGGTTAGGGTTAGTTTGAGGGTTAGGGTGAGGGTGAGGTTGAGGGTCAGTGTTAGGTTGATGGTGACAGTGAGGGTGAGGGTTAGGGTTAGGATTAGGGTTATGGTGAATTTTAGGTTTGGGGTTTGTGTTAGGGTGAGGGTTAGGGTTAGGCTTAGGGTTAGGTTAGGGTTATTGTTAGGGTTAGGGTTAGGGTAAGAGTGAGGTTTACAGTTAGGTTTAGGGTGAGGTTTATGTTTAGGGTGAGGGCTATGATGAGGGTGTGGTTTAGGGTGAGTGTGAGGTTGAGGGTGAGGGTAAGGGTTATGATTTTGGATAGGGTTATGGTAAGGCTGAGGATGACGGTGAGAGTGAGGGTGAGGTTTAGGGTTAGGGTGACGGTGAGGTTGAGCGTTAGAATTAGGATTAGGGTTAGGTTTATGCTTAGGCTGAGGGTAACGGTGAGGGTGAGTGTGAAGATTAGGGTTAGGCTTGGGGTTAGGGTTAAAGTGAGGGCTAGCGTGAGTGTGAGTGTTAGGGTGAGAATGAGGGTGAACGTGAGGGTTTCGTTTAAGGAAAGAGTAAGGGTTATTGTTAGGGTGAGGATTAGGTTGAATGTGAGGGTTAGTGTGAAGGTTACGGTTCGGGTTAGGGTTAGCGATAGGGTGAGGGTGAGGTTTAGGGTGAGGGTTAGGGTTAGGGTTTGGGTGAGGTTGAGGGTGAGGTTTACGGTTAAGGTTAGGGTGAGGTTTAGGTTTAGGGTGAGGGCTACGGTGATGGTGTGTTTTAGGGTGAGTGTGAGGGTGAGGGTGAGGTTTTCAGTTAGGTAAGGATTACTGTTAAGTTTAGGATGAGGATTAGGTTGCAGATGAGACTTAGTTTGACTGTTAGTGTTAGGGTGAGGGTTAGGGTTAGGGTTACATTGAGGATTAGTGTTAGGGTGATGTTTAGGGTGAGCCTGAGTGTTAGGGCTAGGTTGACGGTTCGGGTGAGGTGGACGGTGAGGGTGAGGGTTATGGTGTGGTTTAGTGTTAGGTTCATGGTGAGGGTTAGGGTGACGGTGAGGATTAGGGTGAGGGTGAGGGTTAGGGTTAGGGTGAGGATTAGGGTTAGGGTTAGTGTTAGGTTTAGGGTGACTGCTACTTTGAGGGGTAGGATTAGGGTTAGGTAGAAGGTTAGGGTTAATGTGATGTTTAGCATTAGGGTTAGAGTTAGGGTTAGTATGAGGATAAAGTTTAGGGTGAGGGAATGGTTTATCGTTAGGGTTAGGGTGAGGGTTAGGGTTAGGGTTAGGGTTAGGGTTAGGGTGAGGGTGAGGGTGAGGGTTAGGGTTAGGTTTAGGGTGATGTTTAGGGTGAGGTTGAATATTAGGGTGAGGGTGAGGTTGAGGGTGAGGGTTAGGGTGAGTGTGAGGGTGAGGGTGACGTTGAGGGTTATATTTAGAGTGAGGGTGAGGGTTAAGGTTAGGATTAGGGTTAGGTTTAGGTTTAGGCTGAGGGTGAGGGTGAGGGTGGGTGTTAGGGTGAGGGTTAGGGTGAGGGTGAGGTTGAGCATTAGGGTTAGGGTTAGTGTGAGGATAAGGGTTAGTGTGTGGTTTAGTGTGAGGTTTAGGGTTAGGGTTACGGTAAGTGTTAAGGTTAGAGTGAAGGTTAAGTTTAGTGTTAGGGTTAGAGTGAGGCTGATGGTGAGGGTTAAGGTTAGTGTTAGTGTGAGGATAAGGGTTAGGGTGAGGTTTTGGGTGAGGGTGAGGGTTAGGGTTAGCATTAGGGTAGGGGTGAGGATTAGGATTTAGCTTAGTGTTAAGGTTAGGCTGAGGGTGAAGTTTAGAGTGAGGGGTAGGGTTAGCGTTAGGGTAAGCGTTAGGGTTAGGGTGAGGGTTTGGTTCAGGTTTAGGTTTAGGTTGAGGTTGAGGGTGAAGGTGAGGGTTAGGGTTAGGGTTACGGTTAGGGTAAGAGTTAGTGTGAGGGTTATGGTTAGGGTTAGTGTAAGGGTTAGGGTTAGAGTGAGGGATAGGTTTAAGGTTAGGGTGAGGGTGAGGGTGAGATTGAGCATTAGGGTTTGGTTTAGTGTGAGGATAAGGCTTAGGGTGTGGGTTAGTGTGAGGGTTAGGGTTAGGGTTAGGGCAAGTGTTAAGCTTAGAGTGAGGGTAAAATTTATTGTTAGGGTTAGATTGAGGGTGAGGGTGAGGTTTAGGGTTAGTGTTAGTGTGAGGATAAGGGTTAGGGTGAGGTTTAGGGTGAGGATGAGGGTTAGGGTTCGCATTAGGATTAGGGTGAGGGTTAGGGTTAGGTTTAGGGTTAGGGTTAGGGTGAGGTTTCGGATTAGGTTTAGGGTAATGGTTAGGGTTAGGCTGAGGTTTAGTGTTAGGGTTAGGGTTAGTGTGAGGCTGATTGTGAGGGTTAGGTTTAGAGTTAGGGTGAGGATTAGGTTTAGGGTTAAGTTTAGTGTAAGTGTTAAGGTTAGGTTGAGGGTTAGGGCTAGAGTGATGTTTAGGGTGACAGTGAGGTTTAGTGTGAGGGTGAGGGTGAGGGTGAGGTTTAGTGTGAGGGTGAGTGTGAGGGTGAGGGTGAAGGTGCATGTTGCGGTTAGGGTTAGGTTTAAGGTGAGGGTTATGGTTGGGATTATGGTTAGGGTAAGGTTTAGGATGAGCGGGGGGTGAGGGTTAGGGTTAGGGTTATGGTGAGGGTGAGGGTTAGGGTGAGGGTTAGGGTGAGGGTTAGGTTTAGGGTTAGGGTGAGGTTTAGGTTTAGGGTGAGGGCTACGGTGAGGATGAGGGTTAGGGTGTGTGTGGGGTGAGGGTGAGATTTTCGGTTAGCTAAGGGTTTGGGTTAGGTTTAATGTTAGTGTTAGGATTAGGGTTAGAGTGAGGGTTAGGGTTAGTGTTAGGGTGATGTTTAGGGTGAGGCTGAGGGTTAGGGTGAGGGTGAGGGTTCCGGTTAGGGTGAGAGTTCGGGTGAGTTAGAGCGTTATGTTTTGGGTTAGGGTTAGGTTTAGGGTGTGGGTTAGGCTGATGATGAGGGTGAGGGTGAGGGTTAGTGTTAGGTTGAGGGTTAGGGTTAGGGTTAGGGTGAGGGTGGGGTTGATGTTTAAGGTGAGGGTGAGGGCTAGGGTGAGGTTTAGGATTCAGATTAGGGTGAGGTTTAGGGTGTGGGAGAGGGTTAGGTTTAGGGTGAGGGGAAGGGTTGGGATTAGAGTTAGGATTATGGTAAGGCTGAGGGTGACGGTGAGGGTGAGGGTGAAGTTTAGGGTTAGTATTAGTGTGAGGGTGAAGTTGAGGGTTAGGTTTAGGATTAGGGTTAGGTTTAGTGTTAGACTGAGGGTGCTGGTGAGGGTGAGGGTGAAGATTAGGATTAGGGTTAAGTTTAGGGTTAAAGTGACGGCTAGGGTGAGTGTGAGGGTTAGTGTGAAACTGAGGTTGAAGGTGCGGGTTTCGGTTAGATAAGAGTTATGGTTCTTGTTAGGGTGAGGATTAGGTGGAATGTGAGGGTTAATGTGAGGGTTAGGGTTAGGGTGAGGTTTACGGTTAGATTTAGGGTGAGGTTTAAGGTTAGGGTTAGGGTTAGGGTGAGGGTGAGGGTTAGGGTGAGAGGTAGGGTTAGGGTTAGTGTGAGGGTTAGGGTTAGGGTTAGTGTTAGGGTCAGGTTGAGGGTAAAGTGTTAGGTTGAGGGTTAGGGTGAGGGTGAGGGTTAGGGATAGGGTTAGGGTTAGGTTAAGGATTAATGTGAGGGTTAGGTTTAGGGTTAGGGTTAAGGTGAGGGTGAGGGTAAGGGTGAGGGTTAGTGTTAGGGTTTGTGTGAGGATAAGTTTTAGGGTGAGGGTTAGGGTGAGCGTGAGTGTTCACGTTAGGGTTAGGGTTAGGTTGTGGGTGAGGTTTAGGCTTAGGTTTAGGGTTAGTGTGATGGTGAGGGTTAGCGTGAGGGTTAGTGATAACGTTAGCGTTAGGGTGAGGGTAAGGGTTAGGGTGAGCGTTAGGTTGAGGGTGAAGTTTATGGTTAGGGTTAGGGTTAGGATTTGGGTGAGGGTGAGGGTGAGGTTGAGGGTTAGGATTAGGGTGAGGGTTAGGGTTAGTGTGAGGGTTATAGTTAGGGTTAGGGTTAGTATGAGGATAAGGGTTAGGGTGAGAGTTAGGTTAAGGTTGAGTGTTAGGGTTAGCGTTAGGGTTAGGGTGAGTGTTAAGGTGAGTTTTAGGGTTAGGGTGAATGTGAGGGTTATGGTGTGGTTGAGGGTTATGTTTAGGGTGAGGATTAGTGTGATGGTGAGTGTGAGGGTGAGGGTGAGGTTTAGGTTTAGCGTTAGGGTTATGGTGAGGTTTAGGGTTAGGGTTAGGGTGATGGTGAGGGCGAGGCTGAGGGTTTTTGTTAACGTAAGCTTTAGGGTGAGGGTAAGGGTTAGGGTGAGGGTTCGCGTGAGGGTGAGGGTTAGGGTGAGTGTTAGTGTTAGTGTTAGGGTGAGGGTTAGGGCTAGGGTGAGGATTATGGTTAGGGTTGGTGGTAGGGTGAGTGTTAGGATTAGTGTGAGTGTGAGAGTGAGGGTTAGAGTTAGTGTTAGGGTTAGGTTTAGGGTGTGGGTGAGGTTATGTTTAGGGTTATGCTGAGGGTTAGGTTTAGTGTGAGGGTTAGGGTTACCGTTAGGTTTAAGGTGAGGGTTAGGGTGAGTGTTAGGGTTAGGGTCAGGGTTAGGTTTAGGGTGAGTGTTAGGGATAGGGATAGGGTTAGGTTAAGGGTGAGGTGTCAGGGTGAGCATTAGGGTTAGGGTTAGTGTGAGGGTGAGAGGTAGCGTTAGCATTCGAGTTAGGGTGAGGGTTAGGGTTAGGATGAGGGTTAAGGAGAGGGTGAGGGTGAGGGTGAGGCTTAGGGTTAGAGATAGGGTTAGGGTTATGGTGAGAGTAAGGGGTAGGGTGAGGTTCAGTGTGAGGGTTAGTTTGAGGGTGAGAGGTAGGGTTAGCATTAGAGTTAGGGTGAGGGTTAGGGTTAGGATGAGGGTTAGGTTGAGGGTTAGGGATGGGGTTAGGGTGAGGGTGAGGGTTAGTGTTAGGATTAGTTTTAGGGTTAGGGTGAGGGTTAGGGTTAGGCTGAGGGTTAGGTTTAGGGTGATGTATATTTTGAGGTTGAGGGTTAGGGTGAGGGTGAGTGTTAGGGTTCGGGTGAGTGTGATGGTTAAGGTGTGGTTCATGGTTAGGGTTAGGATGAGGGTTAGGGTGATGGTGAGTGTTAGGGTGAGGGTGAGGTTTAGAGTTAGCTTTAGGTTTAAGGTGAGGTTTAGGGTTAAGGTTAGGGTTAGTGTGAGCGTGAGGGGGAGGGTTAGGGTTAGGGTTAGTGTTAGGGTGAGGAAGAAGTTGAGAGTTAGGCTGAGGGTGCGGGTGAGGGTGAGAGTTAGGTATAGGTTTAGACTTATGGTGAGGTTGAGAGTGAGGGTGAGGGTGAGTGTTATGGTTAGGATTAGGGTTCATGTTAGGCTGAGGGTGAGGGCTAAGGGTTATGGTTATGGTTATGGTTATGGTTAGGGTGAATGTTATGGTTAGGGTTAGGGTGAGGTTTAGACTAATGGTTATGGTTAGGTTTAGTGTGACGTTTAGGGTTAGGGTTAGGATTAGGTTTAGGGTGAGGTTTAGAGTTAGGTTTAGGGTTATGATAAGGGTTAGGCAGAGCGTTAGATTTAGGGTAAGTGTGAGGGTTAGGTTTAGGGTTAGAGTAAATGTTAGTGTGCGGGTAAAGTTTAGGGTGAGTGTTAGGGTGAGGGTGAGGCTAAGGGTTAGATTGAGGGTTAGGGTGAAGGTTAGGTTTATGGTTAGATTTAGGGTGAGTGTTAGTGTGTGGGTAAGTTTTAGGGTGAGGGTTAAGGTGAGTGTGAGTGTTAAGGTTCGGGTCAGGGTAAGGTTAACTGTGAGGGTTAGGTTGAGAGTGAGGGATAGGTTAAGGGTTTGGTTTAAGTTTAAGGATAGGGTGAGGATTTGGGTTAGGTTTAGGTTTAGGATTAGAATTAAGCTGAGGGGTAGGGTTAGGTTAACGGTGAGGCTTAGGTTTAGTGTGAGGGTTTGGATTAGGGTTAGGGTGACGGTAAGTGTTAGGGTGAGGGTTATGGTGAGTGTGAGGTTTAGGGTTAGAATTAGGTTTAGGGTTAGGGTTAGGATGAGTGTTAGGGTTAGGTTTATTGTTAGGGTTTGTGTGAGGGCGAGGGTTAGGGTTAGGGTTAGGGTGAGGGTTAGTGTAAGCGTGAGTGCTAGGGTGAGGGTGATTTTTAGGGGGAGGGTAATGGTGAGGGTGAAGTTGTGGGTTAGGTAAGGGTTAGAGCTAGGTTTAGGGTGACTATTAGGGTTAGGGTTTGGGTTAGGGTTATGTTGAGGGTGAGGATGAGGGTGAGGGTTAGTGTTAGGATGAGGGTTAGGGTGATGGTGAGGGTGAGGGTGAGGGAGAGGGTTAGGGTTAGGGTTAATGTGCGGGTTAGGATTACGGTGACGGTTATGGTTAGGGGGAGGTTTAGAATTAGGTTAAGTATTAGGGTGAAAGTTAGGGGTAGGGTGATATTTAGTGTGAGGGTTAGGGTGAGCGTGAGTTTTCAGGTCAGAGTTAGGGTTAGGGTTAGGTTTAGGGATAGGGTTAGGTTGAGGGTTAGGGTGAGGGTGAGGGTTAGGGTTAGTGTTAGGTTTAGGGTGATGTTTAGGGTGAGCATTAGGGTTAGGGTTAGTGTTAGTTTGCGGGTTAGGGTGAGGGTAAGCATTAGGGTGAGATTTAGTGTGAGGGTGTGGGTTAGGGTGAGGGTTAGGGATAGGGTGAGGATTAGGGTTAGTGTGAGGATAAGTGTTAGGGTGAGGGTTAGTATCAACGTGAGGTGTAAGGTTAGAGTTAGGGATAGGGTGACCGTTAGGGTGAGATTTAGGTTTAGGGTTAGGTTTAGGGTTAGGTTTAGAGTGAGGGTAAGGGTTAGGGTGATGTTTATGGTGAAAGTGAGTGTTAGGGTGAGAGTGAGGGTGAGGGTGAGGATTAAGTTTAGGGTTAGGGTTAGGGATAGGTTTAGGTTGAGCATGAGGGTGAGGGTGCGGGTTAGGTTTAGGATTATTGTTAGGGTTCGGGTTTGTGTGAGTGTTAGGGTGAGGATGAGGGTTCGGGTGATGCTGAGTGTTAGGGTGTGAGTGAGGGTTAGGGTTAGTGTGAGGATTAGGGTTAGAGTTAGGGTTAGTGTTATGGTGAGGGTAAGGGTTAGGGTGAGGTTTAGGGTGAGGGTTAGGGTGAGGGTGAGAGGTAGGGTTAGCATTAGAGTTAGGGTGAGGCTGAGGGTTAGGATGAGGGTTATGTTGAGGGTTAGGGATAGGGTTATGTTTATGGTGAAGGTGAAGGTGAGGGTTAGTGTTAGGATTAGGTTTAGGGTTAGGGTTAGGGTGAGGGTTAGTGTTAGAGTGATGTATATTGTGAGGGTCAGTGTTAGGGTGAGGGTAAGGTTTCGGGTGAGTATGAGGGTTAGGGTGTGGTTGAGGGTTAGGGTTAGGGTGAGGGTTAGGGTGATGGTGAGTGTTAGGGTGAGGGTGAGGTTTAGATGTAGCATTAGGGTTATAGTGAGGTTTAGGGTTAGGGTTAGGGTTAGTGTGAGGGTGAGGGTGAGGGTTAGGGTTAGGGTTAGTGTTAGTGTGAGGATGAAGGTGAGTGTTAGGCTGAGGGTGAGGGTGAGGGTGAGAGTTAGGGTTAGGTTTAGGCTTAGGGTGAGGGTGACAGTGAGGGTAAGGGTGAGTGTTCGGGTTAGGATTAGGCTGAGGTTTAGTTTTAGGGTGAAGTATATTGTGAGGGGAGGGTTAGGTTGAGGGTTAGATTTAGGGTTAGGGTTATGGTGAGGTTTAGGGTGAGGGCTAATGTGAGGGTTAGTGTGAGGTTGAAGGTGAGGGGGAGGTTTTCGGTTAGGTAAGGGTTAGGGTTAGGTTTAGGGTGACGGTTAGTGTTAGGATGATGGTTAGTTTTAGGGTTAGGGTAAGGGTGAGTGTGAGGGTGAGGGTTAGGGTTAGGTTTATTTTGAGGGTTAGGGTTACGGTGAGGGTAGGGTTAGGGTGACGGTTGAGGTTAGGGTTTTTGTGAGGGTTAGTGTTAGGGTGATTTTTGGTGTTAGGGTGTGGGTTAGGGTGAGGGTGAGTGTTTAGGTGAGAGTTAGGGCTAGGTTTAGGGTTAGCGATAGGGTTAGGTTGAGGGTAAGAATTAGGGTGAGGGTTAAGTTGAGGGTGAGGGTTAGGGTTAGGGTGAGGTTTAGGGTTAGTGTTAGGGTTAGGGTGAGGGTGAGGGCTAGGGTTAGGTTTAGGGTTAGGATGAGGGTTAGGCCGAGGTTAGGGTTAGGGTTAGTGTGAGGGTTAGGGTTAGGGTTAGGGTTAAGTTTAGGGTTATGGTGTGGGTCAGAGTTAGGGTTAGGTTTAGGTTTAGGATAAGTAATAGGCTGAGGGTAATGGTTAGGTTTATTGTGAGTGTTAAGTTTAGGGTTAGGGTTTGGGTTAGGTTGAGGGTAAAGTTGAGGGTGATGGTTAGGGTGAGGGTGAGGGTTAGGGTGAGGGTGACGGTGAGTTTGAGGGTGAGGGTTAGGGTGTGGTTGAGCGTTAGGTTTAGGGTGAATGTTAGAGTGATGGTGAGGAATAGTGTGAGGGTGAGGGTTAGCTTTATGGTTAGGGTTAGGGTGAATGTTAGGGTGAGTGTTAGTGTTAGGGTTAGGGTTAGGGTGAGAGTTAGGGTGAGGTGTCGGATAGGGTTAGGGGGTGGGTTAGCGTTAATGTGAGGGTTAGGGTTAGGGTTAGATTTAGTGTGAGGATAAAGTTTAGGGTGAGGGTTAGGGTGAAAGTGAGGGTTAGGTTTCACGTTAGGGTTAGGGTGAAGGTTAGGATTAGGTTTAGGGTGAGTGTTAGTGTAAGGGTGATGTTTAGGGTGAGGTTGAGGGTTAGTGTGAGGGTGAGTGTGAAGGTGACGGTTTGGTTGAGGGTCCGGGTGAGGTTGAGGTTAAGGGTGAGTTTTAGGGTTAGGGTTAGGGTGAGGGTGAGGTTTAGGGTTAGGATTAGGGTTAGGGTTAGGGTTAGGCTGAGGGTGAGCATGAAAATTTGGGTGAGGGTTAGGGTTAGGTTTAGGGTGAGGGTTAGGGTTAGTGTGATGTTTAGTGTGATGGTGAGGGTCAGGGTGAGGGTGAGGATAAGATTTAGGGATAGGGTGAGCATTAGGCTTAGTGTTAGGATAAGGGTTAGGAGGAGGGTGAGGGTTAGGGTTAGGGTTAGGGTTAGGGTGAGGGTGAGGGTGAGGGTTAGTGTTAGGGTTAGGGTTAGGGTTAGGGTGAGGGTGGTGTTGAGTGTTAGGGTTAGGATTAAGGCTAGGTTTAGGGTAAGCCTGAGGTGGAAGGTGTGGTTGAGGGTGATTGTTAGCATTAGGGTTAGGTTTAGGGTGAGGGCTAGGGTGAAGTTGATGGTAAAGGTGAGGGGGAGGGTTATGGTTAGGTAAGGGTTAGGGTTAGGGATAGGATTAAGGTGAGGGTGAGGGTTAATCTGAGGTTAGGTTTAGGGTGAGGGATAGGGTTAGGGTTAGGGTGAGGGTTAGGTTTAGGGTGTTTAGGCTCAGGATGAGGGTTAGCGTGAGTGTCAGGGTTAGGGTGACGTTTAGGGTGAGGGTGTGGGTGAGTCTTAGGATTAGGTTTAGGTTTAGGGTGAGTGTGAGGGTGAGGGTGAGATTTAGGATTAGGAATAGGGTTAGGATTAGGTTTAGGCTGAGGGTGACGGTCAGGGTGAGGGTGAAGGTTAGTGTTAGTGTTAGGTGAGGGTGAGGGTTACGGTTAGTGTGAGGGTTATGGTTACGTTAATGGTTAGGGTTAAGTTGAGGGTAAGGGTTAGGTTGTGAGTTAGGGTGAGGGTGAGGGTGAGAGTTAGGGATAGGATTAGGGTTAGTGTTTGGGTTAGGGTTTGGGTGATGTTTAGGGTGAGGGTGAGGGTTAGGGTGAGGATGAGGGTTCAGGGGTGGGTTCTGGTGAGGTTGAGGGTGTGGTTGAGGATTAGGCTTAGCATGAGGGTTAGCGTTAGGTTTAGGGTTAGTGTGAGAATGAGGGTTAGGGGTAGAGATAGGGTTAGGTTGAGGGTTAGGTTTAGGGTGAGGTTTATGGAGAGGGGTAGTGGTAGGGTTAGGGTGAGGTTTGGGTGAGTGTGAGGATTAGGGTGAGGGTAAGGGTGAGGGTGAGTGTTAGTATTAGGGTTAGGGTTAGGGTTAGGGTTAGGATTAGGGTAAGGCTGAGGCTGCTGGGGAGGGTAAGGGTGTGGTTTAAGGTTATTGTGAGGGTTAGGGTTAGGGCATGGTGAGGGTTATGTTTAAGGTTAGGATTAGAGTTATGATGAGGGTTAGGTTGAGGGTTAGTGTTAAGGTTAGATTTAGTGTGAGGGTTAGTTTTAGGGTTAGGATACGGGTTAGGGTGAGGGTAAAAGTCAGAGTGATAGGGTGAGGGTTTGGTTTAGGATTAGGGGTTAAGTTAGGGTGAGTGTTAGCATTAGGGTTAGTGTGACGGTTAGGTTGTGGGTGAGTGTTAGGGTTAAGGTGAGGGTAAGGCTTAGGTTGAGGTTTAGGGTGAGGGTGAGGGTTAGGGTTAGCATTAGGTTAGGGTTAGTGTTAGGATGAGGGTTAGGGTAAGTATTAGTGTTAGTTTGAGGGTGAGGGTGTGGGTTTGGGTTATTGCTGGAGTGAGGGTTAGAGTTAGTGTGAGGGCTAGTGTGAGGTTGAAGGTTAGGGTGAGGTTGAGGGTGAGGGTGAGTTTTTCGGTTAGGTTAGGGTTAGAATTAGGTTTAGAGTGAGGATTAGGGAGAGGGTGTGGGTTAGGGTTAGGTTTAGGGTGAGGGTGAGGGTGAGGTTTGGGTTAGGATGTTTTTGAGGGTTAGGGTTAGGGTGAGGGTGAGGGTGAGGTGCGGGTTAGGGATAGGGTTACTGTGAGGGTTAGGGTTACTGTGAGGGTTAGGGTTAGGGTGAAGGTTAGGGTTAGGATTAGGGTGAGAGTTTGTGTTAGGGTGATTTTTTGTTTGAGGTTGAGGGTTAGGGTGAGGTTGAGTGTTCGAGTGAGAGTTAGGGTTAGGTTTAGAGTCAAAGATAGGGTTAGATTGAGTGTAAGGATTAGGGTGAGTGTTAGGTTGAAGGTGAGTGTTAGGGTTAGAGTGAGGGTTAGGGTTAGTGTTAGGTTTAGGGTGAGGGTGAGGGTAAGGATTAGGATTAGGGTAAGGATTAGGGTTAGGCCAAGGGTGAGGTTGAGGGTGAGGGAGAGTGTTAGGGTTAAGTTTAGTGTGATGGATATTGATAGGGTGAGGGTTACGTTTAGGGTGAGGTTTAGGGTTAGGGTAAGGATTAGGGTGAGGTTTAGGGTTAGGGTTAGGGTTAGGGTTAGGGGGAGAGTTAGGTTGAGGTGCCATAATAGGGTTAGGGTGAGGCTTAGGGTGAGGGTTAGTATTACGGTGAGGGTTAGGGTGAGGTTTAGGGTAAGGGTCAGGGTTAGGTTGATGTTTAGGGTGATGTTGATGGTAAGTGTGAGGGTGAGGGTGAGGGTTAGGATGAGGGTCATGGTGAGGGTGAGGGTTAGGGTTAGGTTTAGGTTGAGGGTGAGAGTTAGAATTAGAAATAGTGTTAGGGTTAGCGTTAGGCTGAGGGTGAGGTTCAGAGCGAGGGTGAAGTTTAGGGTTAGGGCTAGCATTAGTGTTAGAGTGAGGGTTATGGTTAGTGTGAGGGTTATGGTTAGGGTTATGATTAGGAATAGGGTGAGTGTAAGGATTAGGGTGAGGTTTAGTATGAGGGTTAGGGTTAGGGATAGGATTAGGGTGAGTGTTAGAGTTTGGGTGTTGTTTAGGGTGAGGTTGAGGGTTAGGGAGAGGATGAGAGTTCGGGTAGGGGTTCGGCTGAGGGTGAGGGTGAGGGATCCGTGGGGGTGAGGATTAGGGTTAGGGTGAGAGTTAGCGTTAGGTTTAGGTTTAATGTGAGGATAAGTGTTAGGGGTAGGGTTAGTGTTAGGTTGAGGGTTAGGGTTAGGGTTAGGGAGAGGGGTAGGGTTAGGGTTAGGGGGAGTTTTAGGGTGATTGTGAGAGTTAAGGTGAGGGTGAGGGTGAGGGTTAGGGTTAGGGTTAGGGTGAGTTTGAGGGTGAGGGTTAGGTTTAGGATTAGGGTTAGGATTAGGATTAGGGTGAGGGTGAGGGGGAGGGTGAGGTTGTGGGTTATGGTTAGGGTGAGGGTTAGGTTAGGGCAGGTTGAGGGTGAGGGTTAGGGTTAATATTAGGTTTAGGATGAGGTTTAGGTTGAGGATTAGGGTAAGGTTTAGTGTGAGTGTTAGGGTAAGGTTTAGGGTTAGGTTTAGATTGAGGGGAAAGGTCAGGGTGAGGGTGAGGTTTAGGGTTAGGATGAAGGTTAGGCTTAGGTTTAGGCTGAGGGTTAGGCTGAGGGGTAGGGTTAGAGTTAGTTTGTGGTTAGCTTTATTGTGAGGGTTAGGGTTAGGGTTAGGGTGTCGGTAAGGGTTAGGGTGAGGGTTAGGGTGAGTTGAGTTTTAGGGTTAGCATTAGGTTTAAGGTTAGTGTTAGAATGAGGGTTAGGGTTTGGATTAGGGTTGGGTTCAGGGTGAGGGTGAGGGTTAGGTTTAGGGTTAGGGTGAGGGTTAGATTTAGGGTGAAGGCTAGTCTGAGGGTTAGGGTGAGGGTGAGGGTGAGGGTGAGGTTTTCGGCTAGGTAAGGGTTAGGGTTAGGTTTAGGGTGAAGATTAAGGTGAGGGTCTGGGTTAGGGTTAGCCTTAGGATCAGGGTGAGAGTGAGGGTGAGGGAGAGGGTTAGTGTTAGGATGAGGGTTAGGGTTAGGGTTAGGGTGAGGGTTAGTGTGAGGGTGAGGGTTAGAGTTAGGTTTAGTGTATGGGTTAGGTTTATGGTGAGGGTAGGGTTAGGGTGAGGCTTAAGGTTAGTGTTAGGGTGAGTGTTAGTGTTAGGGTGATTTTTGGTGTTAGCCTGTGGGTTAGGTTGAGGGTGAGTGTTCGGGTGAGAATTAGGGTTAGGTTTAGGGTTAGCGATAGGGTTAGGTTGAGGGTAAGGGTTAGGGTGAGGGTTAGCGTGAGGGTGAGGGTTAGGGTTAGGGTGAGAGTTAGGGTTAGTGTTAGGGTTAGGATGAGGGTGATGGTTAGGGTTAGGATTAGGGTTAGAATGATGGTTAGGCTGAGTTTTAGGGTTAGGGTTAGTGTGAGGGTTAGGGTTAGGGTTAGGTTTATGGTGTGGTTTAGGGTTAGGGTTAGGTTTAGGCTTAGGATAAGGCTTAGGCTGAGGTTTAGATTTATGGTTAGTGTGAGTGTTAGGTTTAGGGTTATGGTTTGGGTTAGATTGAGGGTAAAGTTTAGGGTGAGGGTTAGGGTGAGGGTGAGGTTTAGGGTTAGGTTGAGGGTTACGGTGAGGGTTAGGCTTAGGGTTATGGTTAGGGTTAGGGTGAGGTTTAGGGTGAGGGTTAGGTTTAGGCTTAGGGTGAGGGTTAGGGTGTGTGTAAGTGTTAGGGTGAGGGTTAGGCTGAGGGTAGGTTGAGGGTTAGGTTTAGTGTGAGGTTTAGGGTTGGCGGTAATGTGAGGGTTAGGTTTAATGTGAGGGTTAGGTTTGGGGTTAGGGTGAGGGTGAGTTTTAGGTTTAGCATTAGGTATACGGATAGGGTTAGGATGAGGGTTAGGGTGAGGGCGAGGGTGAGGTTGAGGGTGAGGGTGAGTGTTAGAGTTAGGTTTAGTGTGAGGGTTAGTGTTAGGGTGAGGGTTAAGTTTAGGGTGAGGTTTAGGGTTAGGGTAAGGGTTACGGTGAGGGTTAGGGTTAGGGTTAGGGTGAGGGTCAGGGTGAGGATTAGGGTTCGGTTGAGGGTTAGGGTTAGGTTGAGGGTTAGTGTTAGTGTTAGCGTGAGAATTAGGGTTAGGGTGATGTTTATTGTGAGGTTGAGTATTATAGTGAGGGTGAGTGTTCGGGTGAGGGCTAGGGTTAGGGTGTGGTTGAGAGTTAGGGTTAGGGTGAGTGTTAGAATGACGGTGAGGATTAGCGTGAGGGTGAGGGTTAACATTATGGTTAGGGTTAGGGTGAGTGTTAGGGATAGGTTTAGGGTTATGGTTAGGGTGAGAGTTAGGGTGAGGTGTCGGGATAGGGTTAGGTTGTGGGTTAGGGTGTGTGTGAGGGTCAGGGTTAGGGTTAGGTTTAGTGTGAGGATAAAGTTTGGGGAGAGGGTTAGGGTGAGAGTGAGGGTTAGGTTTAACATTAGTGTTAGGGTGAGGGTTAGGATTAGGGTGAGGGTTAGGATTAGGTTTAGAGTGAGTGTTAGGATTAGTGTGATGTTTAGGGTGAGTTTAAGGGTTAGTGTGAGGGTTCGGGTGAGGGTGAGGGTTTGGTTGAGGGTGAGGGTGAGGTTGAGGTTGAGGGTGAGTGTTAGTGTTAGAGTGAGGGTGAGAGTTAGGGTTAGGATTAGGGTTAGGGTTATGGTTTGGCTGCGTATGAGTCTGAATGTTTGGGTGAGGATTAGGTTTAGGTTTAGGGTGAGGGTTAGGGTTAGTGTGATGTTTAGTGTGATGTTGAGGGTCAGGGTGAGGGTGTGGGTTAGGATGAGGGTGAGGGTGAGGGTTAGGGTTAGGATTAGGGTTAGGGTGAGGTTTAGGGTTAAGGTTAGGGTTAGGGCTAGAGTTAGGGTTATTGTTAGGGTTAGGGATAGTGGTAGGGTGAGGGTGAGGGTGAGGGTAAGTGTTAGGGTTAGGGTGAGTGTGGTGTTTAGTGTTAGGGTTAGGGTTATGGTTTGGCTGAGTGTGAGCCTAAAAGTTTGGGTGAGGGTTAGGCTTACGTTGAGCTTGAGGGTTAGGATTAGGTTTAGGTTTAGAGTGAGGGCTAGGTTGAGGGTGATGGTTATGGTGAGGGTGATGGTTTTCATTAGGTAAGGGTTAGGGATAGGGATAGGATTAGGGTGTGGGTGAGGGTTAAGCTGAGGTTGGGTTTAGGGTGAGGGATAGGGTTAGGGTTAGGGTGAGGGTTAGTTTTAGGGTGATGTTTAGGGTGAGGATTAGGGTTAAGGTTAGTGTTAGGTTTAGGGTGAGGGTGAGGGTGAGGGTGGGAGTGAGGTTTTGGGTTAGGTTTAGGTTTAGGTTGAGGGTGAGGGTGAGGGTTGGAGTTAGGGTGAGTGTTAGGGTGAGGGTGAGAGTGTTGGTGAGGGTTAGGTTTATCGTTAGGTTTAGGTTGAGGGTGAGGGTGAGGGTGAGGGTTAGGATTAGGAATAGTGTTAGGGATAGGTTAGGCTGAGGGTGACGGTCAGGGTGAGGGTGAAGGTTCGGGTTAGTGTTAGGGTGAGGGTGCGGGTTACGGTTAGTGTGAGGTTTATCGTTAGGTTAATGTTTAGGGTTAAATTGAGAGTAATGTTTAAGGTGTGAGTGAGGCTGAGGTTGAGGGTTAGGGATAGGGTTAGGATTATTGTTTGGGTTAGGGTTTGGGTGATGTTTTGGGTGAAGTTTCGGGTTTGGATGGGGATGAGTGTTCTGGTGAGGGTTAGGGTTAGTGTGTTGGTTAGTGTAATGTTGAGGGTGAGGGTGTGGGTGAGGGTTAGGATGAGGGTGAGGGTGGGGGTTAGCGTTAGGTTTAGGGTTAGTGTGAGGGTGTGGCTTAGCGGTAGAGTTAGGGTTATGTTGAGGGTTAGGGTTAGGGTGAGGGTTATGGAGAGGGGTAGGGTTAGGGTTAGGGTGTCGGTAAGTGTTAGGTTGAGGGTGAGGGTTAGGTTTAGGATTAGGGTAAGGGTTAGGGTGAGGGTTAGGGTGAGTGTGAGGGTTAGGATTAGCATTAGGTTTAGGGTGAGGGTGAGGGTTAGGATGAGGGTTTGGGTTAAGTTTAAGGATAGGGTGTGGATTAGGGTTGGGTTAGGTTTAGGGTGAGGGTTAGGCTGAGGGTTAGGGTTACAGTTAATTTGAGGGTTAGGTTTAGTGTGAGGGCTAGGGTTAGGGTTAGGGTGACAGTAAGGGTTAGGGTGAGGTTTAGGGTGAGTGTGAGTTTTAGGCTCAGCATTAGGTTTAAGGTTAGTGTTAGGATGAGGGTTAGGTTTAGGTTTAGGTTTAGGGTGAGGCTGAGGGTGAATTTTAGGGTTAGGGTTAGGTGAGGGTTAGTGTTAGGATGAGGGTTAGGGATAGGGTTAGGGTGAGGGTGAGGGTGAGGGTTAGTGTTAGGGTTAGGATTACGTGGAGGGTTAGGGTTACAGTGAGGGTTAGGTTTAAGGCAATTTTTAGGGTGAGGGTGATGTTAAGGGTGAGGGTGAGTGTTCGGGTAAGAGTTAGGGTTAGGTTTAGGTTTAGGGATAGGGATAGGTTGAGGGTAAGGTTTAGGGTGAGGGTTAGGTTTAGGATGAGGTTTAGGCTGAGGGTTAGGATTACGGTTAGTGTGAGGGTTAGGGTTAGCATTAGGGGTAGGGGTATGGTGAGGGTTAGGTTAAGGGTTAGTGTTAGGGTGAGGGTGAGGATTAAGGTTAGGGTTAGGGTTAGGATGAGAGTTAGGCTGAGGGTTAGGGTTAGGGTTAGTGTGCGGGTTAGGGTCAGCGTTAGGTTTAGGGTTATGGTGAGTGTTAGGGTTAAGTTTAGGGTTATGGTGAGGGTTAGGTTTAGGGTGAGGGTGAGGGTGAGGGTTAGAGTTAGGGTTAATATGAGGGTAAGGGTGAGGGTTAGGTTTAGTGTTAGGGTGAGGGTTAGGGTGAGGGTTAGGATTAGGGTTATGGTTATGGTTAGGGTTAGGGTTAGGTTTAGGGTTAGGGTTAGATTTGGGGTTGGTGTGAAAATCAGCTTTAAGTTTAGGGTTAGGGTTAGGGTTAGGGATAGGGTTAGGGTGAGGTTTAGGGTGAGGCTTGTGTTTAGTGTGTGGTTAAGGTTTAGGGTGAGGGTTAGGGGTAGGTTGAATTTTAGTGTGAGTTTGAGAGTTAGTGTGAGGGTGAGTGTGAGGGTGAGGGTTAGGTTGAGGGTGCGGGTGAGGGTGAGGTTGAGGGTGAGGGTTAGGGTTAGGGTTAGGGTGAGTGTGAGGGTTAGCGTTAAGATTAATGTTAGGGTTAGTGTTAGGCTGAGTGTGAGGTTGAAAGTAAGTGTGAGGGTTAGGGTTAGGGGGAGGGTTAGGGTTAGTGTGAGGGTTAGTGTGATTTTAAGGGTTAGGTTGAGTTTTAGGGTGAAGATTAGGGTTAGGGTGAATTTTAGGGTTAGGGTTAGGGTAGGTTTATTGTTAGGATTAGGGTCAGGGTGAGGGTGAGGGTGAGGGTTAGCCTTAGGTTTAGGTTTAGGGTTAGGGTGAGGGTGGGGTTTAGGTTTAGGTTTCAGATTAGAATTAGGGTTGGGGTAATGCTGAGGGAGAGGTGGAGGTTGAGGCTGAGGGTTAGGGTTAAGGTTAGGGTGAGGACTAGGTTGAATGTGAAGGTTAGGGTGAGGGTGAGGGTTTCAGTTAGGTAAGGATTAGGTTTTGGGTGAGGATTAATGTGAGGGTGAGGGTAAAGCTGAGGTTAGCTTTAGGGTGAGGGTTAGGGTTTGGGTGATGTTTAGGGTGAGGATGAGGTTTAGGGTTAGAGTGAGTGTGAGGGTGAGGGTTAAGATTAGGGTTAGATTTAGGGTGAGGTTGAAGGTGAGGTTTAGTATTAGGAATAGGGTTAGGGGTTAGGTTTGGCTGAGGTTGAAGATCAGTGTGAGGGTGAAGCTTAGGGTTAGGGTTAGGGTTAGGGTGAGGGTGAGGGTTACGGTTAGTGTGAAGGTTATGGTTAGGGTTAGGGTGAGGATAGGGGTTATGGTGAGGGTTAGGGTGTGGATGATGTTTAGGGTTTAGTGTTAGGGTTAGGGTGTGTGTTAGGGTTTGGGTGAGGTTTAGGGTGAGGGTAAGGGTTAGGGTTAGGATGAGGGTTCGGGTGAGTTGAGGGTTCGGGTTTGGGTGAAGTTTAGGGGTGGGTTAGGATTAGGGTTAGGGTTAGGGTGAGGGTGAGGGTTAGGGAGAGGGGTAGGGGTAGGGGTAGAGTGAGGTTTAGGATGTGGGTAAGTGTTAGGGTGAGGGTTAGGGTGAGGGTGAGGGTTAGGGTGAGGGTGATTGTTAGGGTTAGGGTTAGGGTAAGGGTTAGGTTGAAGGTTAGGGTGAGGGTTAGGGTGAGTGTTTGGGTTAAGGTTAAGGATAGGGTGAGGATTAGGGTTAGGGTTAGGGTTAGGTTTACGCTGAGGGTTAGGCTGAGGGGTAGCGATAGGGTTAGTTTGAGGGTTAGGTTTAGTGTTAGGGTTAGGGTTAGGGTTAGGGTGATGGTAACGGTTATGGTGAGGGTTAGGGTTTCAGGTTTAGGGTTAGCATTATGCTGAGGGTTGGGGTTAGGATGAGTGTTAGGGTTAGGTTTAGGGTTAGGGTTAGTGTGAGGGTGAGGGTAAGTGTTAAGGTGAGGGCTAGGTTGACGGTGAGGGTTAGGGTGAGGGTGAGGTTGAGGGTGAGTTTTTCAGTTAAGTAAGGGTTAGGGTTAGGGTTAGGGTGATGATTAGGGTGAGGGTGTGGGTAAAGGTTAGGGTTAGGGTTAGGATTAGGGAGAGCGTGAGGGTAAGGGTTAGGGTGAGTGTGAGGGTGAGGGTTAGGGTTAGGATTAGTTTGAGGTTTAGGGTTAGGGTTAAGGTGAAGGTTATGGTTAGGGTTAGGGTGAGTGTTAGGGTTAGGGTGATGTTTAGTGTGAGTGTGAGGGTTAGGGTAAGGGTAAGTGTTCTGGTGGGAGATAGGGTTAGTGTTAGGGATATGGTTAGTGTGAGGGTAAGGGTAAGGTTGAGGGTTAGGTTGAGGGTGAGGGTTAGGTTTAAGGTGAGCGTTAGAGGTAGGGTGAGGGTGAGGGTGAAGGTGAGGGTTAGGGTGAATGTTAGGCTTAGGATTAGCTTTAGTTTGGGGGTTAGGTTGAGGGTAAGGGTTAGGGTGAGGTTTAGGTTGAGGGTGAAGTTTAGGGATATGGTGAGCTTTAGGGTTAGTGTGAGGATAAGGGTTAGGGTGAGGGTTAGGGTGAGGGTGAGGTGTAGGGTTAGCGTTAGGGATAGGGTGAGTGTTAGGGTGAGGGTTACGTTTAGGGTTAGGGTTACGGTTAGGTTTAGGATGAGGGTTAGGGTTTCGGTGATGTTTATGGTAAGGATGAGTTTTATTGTGAGGGTGAGGGTGAGGGTTAGGTTTAGGGTTAGGGTTAGTGTGAGGGTGAGGATGAGTCTTAGGTTTAGGATTAGCCTTATGGTTATGGTTAGTGTGAGTGTTAGGGTGAGGATGAGGTTTCGGGTCATGGTGAGGGTTGGGTGTAGGCGAGGGTTGGGGTTAGGGTGAGGATTAGGGTAAGATTTAGGGTTAGGGTTATGGTGAGGGTAAGGGTTAGGGTGAATTTTAGGGTAAAGGTGAGGGTTAGGGTTAGCGTTAGGGGTAGGATGAGGTTTAGGGTGATTGTTAGGGTTACGGTTAGTGATAGGGTTAGGGTGAGGTTAAGGGTTAGTGTTAAGATTAGGGTTAGGTTTAGGATTAGGCTGAGCGTGAGGGTGAGGTTTAGGGTGAGCTTTAGGGTTAGGGTTAGGTTTAGTTTGCATGTTAGGGTTATGGTTAGGTTTATGGTTAGGGTTAGTGTGAGGGTAAGGGTAAGGGTGAGGGTTAGGGTGAGGGTGAGGGTTAGGGTGAGTGTAAGGGATAGGGTGAGGGTTAGGGTGAGGGTGAGAGATAGGATTAGAATTAGAGTTAGGGTGAGGGTTAGGGTTAAGGTGAGCGATAGGGTTAGGGTTTGGGATAGGGTGAGCATTAGGGTTAGTGTGAGGATAAGGGTGAGGGTGGGGGTTAGGGTGAGGATAAGGTGTAGGGTGAGGGTTAGGCTTAGGTTTAGGGTGAGGGTTAGGGTGAGGTTGATTGTGAGGGTTTGGTTTAGGGTTAGGGTTAGTGTGAGGGTGAGGTTGAGGGTTAGGTTTAGGATTAGCTTTATTGTTATGTATAGTGTGAGTGTTAGGGTGAGGATCAGGGTTCGGGTGATGGTGAGGGTTAGGGTGTAGGCGAGGGTTAGGATTAGGGTGAGGATTAGGATAAGGGTTAAGGTTAGGGTTATGGTGAGGGTAAGGTTTAGGGTGAGGTTTAAAGTGAAGATGAGGTTTAGGGTTAGCGTTACGGTTACGGTGAGTGTTAGGGTTAGGGTTAGGGTTAGGGTGAGGGTGAGGGTTAGTGTTAAGATTTAGGTTAGGGTTAGGGTGAGTGTTAGGTTTTGGGTGAGGGTTAGCTTTAGGGTAAGGGTTAGGTTTAGGATTAAGTTTAGTGTTAGGTTTAAGGTGAGGGTCAGGGTGAGGGTTACGGTTATGTTGAGGGTTAGGGTTAGGCTGAGGTTTAGGGCTAGGGTGATATTTATTGTGAGAGTGAGGGTTAGGGTGAGGATGAGTGTTAGGGTGAGAGTGAGGGTTCGGGTGAGTTGAGGGTTAGGGTGTGCTTGAGGGTTAGTTTTAGGTTTAGGGTTAGGGTGAGGGTTAGGGTTATGGTTAGGGTTAGGGTGAGAGTTATTGTGAGGTGTAGGGATAGGGTTAGTTTAAGGATTAGGGTGAGGGTGAGGGTGAGCATTAGCGTTAGGGATAGGGAGAGGGTTAGGTTGAGGTTTAGGTTTAGGGTGAGTGTGAGGGTTAGGGTGAAGGTGAGGGTGAGGGTTTCTGTTATGTAAGGGTTAGCGTTATTTTTAGGGTGAGGATTAGGTTGAGGTTGAGGGTTAGTGTGAGTGTTAGGGTTAGGGTGAGGGTTGGGGTTAGGATTTGAGTGAGGGTTATGGTGTGGGTGAGGGTTAGGGATAGGTTGAGTGTTAGGGTGAGGTTTAGTTTGAGGGTGAGAGTTAGGATTATCGTTGGGGTTAGGGTAAGTATAGGGTGAGGGTTAGGGTTAGGGTGAGGGTGAGGGTGAGGGTTAGAGCTAGGGTGATGTTTAGGGTGAGGGTGAGGGTTAGGGTGAGGATGAGGGTGAGGGTTAATTTGAGGGTGAGGGTGAGGGTGAGGGTGAGGGTGAGGGTTACAGTTAGGGTCAGGGTTAGGGTGAGGGTGAGGGTTAAGGTTAGGATGAGGATTAGGTTTACTGTGAGGGTTAGGGTTATTATTACGGTTAGGGTTAGGGTGAGGGTGAAGGTTAGCGTCACCGTTAGGATGAGGTTAAGGGTTAGGGTCAGGGTTAGGGTGAGGGTGAGGCTTAGGGTAAGGCTTAGGGTGAGGGTGAGGGTTAGGGTTAAGGTTAAGGTTAGGGTGAGGGTGAGTGTTAGCGTTAGGGTTAGGGTGAGCTTTAGGTTTAGGTTTAGGTTTATTGTTAGGATTACAGTTAGGATGAGAGCTAGGGTGAAGTTGAGGTTTAGGGTTAGGGTTAGGGTTAGGATGAGGGTTAGGTTTAGGTGAGGGTTAGGGTGAGGGTTAGGGTTAGTGTGATGTTTAGTTTGAGGGTGAGGGTTAGGGTCAAGGTGAGGTTTTGGGTTAGGTTTAGGGCGAGGGTAAGTGTAATCATTAGGTTTAGGATTAGGGTTAGATTTAGGGTTAGATTTGAGGTGAGGGTTAGGTTTAGTGTGAGGGTTAGGTTTAGGGTTAGGGTGAAGGTAAGTATTAGGGTGAGGGTTAGGGTGAGAGTGAGGGTTAGGATTATCGTGAGTGTAAGTGTGAGGGTTAGTGTGAGGTTTAGGTTAGAGTTATGGTTATGGTTATGGTGAGGGTTATTGTTAGTGTTAGGGTTAGGGTTAGGTTGAGTGTGAGTGTGAGGGTGAGGGTGAAGGGGAGGGTTAGGGTTAGTGTGAGGGTTTGGCTTATTTTTAGAGTTAGGGTGAGGGTGAGGATGAGGGTTCGGGTGAGGATGATGGTAAGGGTGAGAGTTAGGGTGTCTGTGAGGGTTAGGGTAAGGGTGAGGGTTCGAGTTAAGGGTAGCATTAGCATGAGGGTTAGGGATAGGGTTCGAATTAAGGTGAGGTTTAGGGAGAAGGATGGGGATAGGGTTATGGTTATGGTTAGTGTGATGATTAGGGTTAGGGTTAGGGTTAGGGAGAGGTTTAAAGTTAGGGTTAAGTTGAGGATTAGGGTGATAGGTAGGGTTAGGGTTAGGGTGAGGGTTAGGCTTAGTGTGAGGGTTAGGGTTAGGATTAGGGTTAGGGTGAGAATAAGGGTTAGGTTGAGGGTTAGTTTGAGAGTGAGGGTTAGGGTTAGCGTGAGGGTTAGGGTGAAGGTTAGAGTGGGGGTTAGGGTGAGGGTTATGGTTAGGGTTAGAGTTGAGGATAGGGTGAGGATTAGGGTGAGCATAAGGTTTAGCATGAGGGTTAGGGTGAAGGTGAGGTATAGGGTTACGGTCAGGGTAAGGGTTAGGGCGAGGGTTAGGGTAAGGTTGAGGGTTAGGTTAGCAGTTTTATTAAGGTGAGGGTGAAGGTTAAGGTGAGGTTTAGGGTTGGGGTTAGGGATAGGGTGAGGATTAGGGTTATGGTTATGTTTAGGGTGAGTGTTATGCTAAGGGGTAGGGTTAGGGTTAGGGTTAGTGTGAGAGTTAGGGTGAGGGTTATGGTTTGGGACAGGGTTAGGATGACGGTGAGGGTGAGGTAGAGGTTAAGTTTTAGGGTGAGGGTTAGTGTGAGGGTGAGGTTTAGGGTTAGCATTAGGGTTAGGGTTAGGGTTAGGTTGAGGGTTAGCGTTATGGTTGTGGTTAGGGTGAGTGTGAGGTATAGGTTTAGCATTAGGGATAGGGTTAGGTTTAGGGTGAGTTTAGGGTTAGGCTTATGTTGACTGTGAGTGTGAGAGTTAGGTTTAGAATTAGGGTTAGGGTTAGGGTTAGGCAGAGAGTGAGGGTGAGGGTGCGGATGAGGGTTAGGGTAAGGGATAGGTTTAGCGTGAGGGCGAGGGTCAGTGTGAAGGGTAGGGTTAGGGTTAGGGTGAGGGTGAGGGTTTTGGTTAAGAAAGGGTTACGGTTAGGGTTATGGTGAGGATTAGGGTGAAGTTTTCGGTGATGGTTAGGGTTAGGGTTAGTGTGAGGGTTAGGGTTAGGGTGAGTGTTAGGGTGAGGGTGAGGGTTAGGGTGAGGGTTATGGTGAGGGTGAGGGTTAGGGTTAGGGTTAACGTGAGGGTTAGGGTGAGGTTTAGGTTGAGGGGCAGGGTTAGGTTTAGTGTGAGGGTTAGGGTTAGTGTGAGGCTTAGCGTTTGGGTTAGGGATAGTGTGTGGATAAGGGTTAGGTTGAGGGTCAGGGTGATAATGAGGGTTTGGGTTAGCGTTAGGATTAGGGTGAGGGTTATGGTGATGGTTAGGGTTAGAGTTAGGGTTAGTGTGGGGGTGAGGGTTAGAATTAGTATTACGGTGACGGTTAGGGTTGGTTGAGGGTGAGGGATAGGGTTAGGTTTAGTTTGAGGGTTCGGGTGAGGGTTCGGGTGTAGGTGAGGGTTAGGTTCTGGGTGACGGTTAGGGTTAGGGTGAGGGTTCACGTGACAGTAAGGGTTACGGTGAGGGTGAGGATTAGGGTTAGGGTGAGCGTTAGGGTGAGGGTGAGGGTTAGGGTTAGTGTGAGGATTACGGGTAGGGTTAGGGTTATGGATATGTTGAGGGTAAGGGTTAGGGTGAGCTTTAGGGTGAGGGTGAGGGTTAGGGTTAGTGTTAGGGTTTGGGTGAAGGTTAGGGTGAGGTTTAGGGTTAGGGTGAGGGTGAGTGTGAGAGTTAGGGTTAGGGTTAGTGTGAGGTTTAGGGTTAGGATGAGGGTTAGGGATAGGTTTAGGGTCAGGGTGAGAGTTAGAGTAAGGGTTAGAATTAGAGTTAGGGTGAGGGTATGGCTTAGGGTGAGGTTTAGGTTTAGGTTGAGGGTTAGGGTGAGGGTGAGGGTGAGGGTAAGTGTTAGGGTGAGGGCTAGGGTTAGGGTTATGTTATGGGTGAGTGTTAGGTTTATCGTGAGTGTGAGGGTGAAGGTTAGGTTTAGGATTAGTGTTAGGGGTAGGGTGAGGCTTATGGATAGGGTTAGGGTTAGGATGAGCATTAGGCTGATGGGTTGGGGTAGCGTTAGGGTGAGGGTGAGGGTAAAGTTAACGGGGATGGTTAGGGTTTGGGTGAAGATTAGGGATAGCATTAGGATTAGGGTTAGGGTTAGGGTGAGTTTTATGGTTAGGTTTAGGGTGAGGGTGAGGGTTTCTGTTAGGAAAGGCTTAGGGTGAGGGTGAGGGTGATGGTGAAGGTGAGGGTATAGTTGAGGGTTAGGATTAGGTTGAGGGTAGGGTGACGGTGAGGGTTAGGGTGAAGGTGAGGGTTAGGGTTAGGGTGAGGGTGAGAGCTATGGTTAGGTTTCGGGTGAGGGTTAGGGTTAATGTGAGGGTTAGGGTTAGGGTTAAGGTTAGTGTGAGGATAAGAGTTAGGGTGAGGGTTAGGGTGAGATTGAGGGTTAGTTTTAGCGTTAGTTTTAGGGTGAGCGTTAGGTTGAGGGTTAATTTGAGGTTTAGGGTTAGTATGAGGGTGAGTGTTAGAGTTAGGTTTAGGGTGAGGGTTAGGTTTAGGGTGAGGTTTAGTGTAAGATTATGGTGAGGGTGAGGGTTCGGGTGAGGGTGAGTTTTAGGTTGTGGGTGACGGTTAGGGTTAGGTTAAGGGTTAAGGTGATGGTGAGGGTTAGAGTGAAGGTGAGGGTGAGGGTTAGGGTTGCGGTAGGATTGGCGTTAGTGTTAGGGTCAGGGTTATGGTGAGGTTAAGGGATAAAATGAGGTTTAGGGTGAGGGTGAGGTTTAGGGATCAGCGTTAGAGTTAAGGTGAGAGTTAGGGTGAGGGTTAGGGTTCAGGTAAGGGTTAGGTTTAGGGAGAGGGTTAGAGTTAGGGTTAGGGTTAGGGTTAGGGTTAAGTTAAGGTTTAGGGTGAGGGTTAGGGAGAGGGTACGGGTTAGGGTTAGTTTGAGGGTTAGGGTGGGCCTTAAGGACAGTGTAAATTTTAGGTTTAGGGTTAGGTTGAGGGTTAGGGTGAGGTTTAGTGTTAGTGTTAGGCTTAGGGTTAGGATGAGGGTTGGGGTGAGGGTAAGGGTTAGAGTGAGGGTTAGGGTAAGGGTGAGGGTTAGGGTTAAGCATTAGGGTTAGGTTTAGGGTTAGGGTGAGATTTAGGGTTAGGGTTAGGGTGAGGGTTAGGGTTAGTTTGAGGGTTAGGGATAGGATTGGTGTTAGGATGAAAGTCAGCTTTAGGGTTAGGGTTACAGTTAGGGTTAGGGGGAGTGTGAGGGTTAGGGTTAGGATTAGGGTTAGGGTTCGGTTTAGGCTGATGGTGAGGCTGTGGGTTAGGATGAGGTTTAGGGTTAGGGTGAGGGTCAGGTTTAGGGTTAGGGTTAGGGTTAGACTGAGGTTGAGGGTGAGGTTTAGGCTGAAGGGCAGGGTTAGGGTTAGGGTTAGCATGAAGGTTAGGGTTAGGGTTAGGGAGGTGTAGGGTGAGGGGTAAAGTTAGGGTTAGGGTGAGTTTTAGCATTAATGTGAGGGTTAGGTTTAGGGTTAGGATTACTGTGAGTATAACGGTTAGTTTGAGGATTAGAGTGAGAGTGAGGGTTAGGGTTAGCATTAGGGTTAAGGTGAGGGATAAGGTGAGCGTTTTGTTGAGGGTTGGGTTTAGGTTTAGGGTTCGGGTAAGGATTAGGGTGAGGGTAAGATTTAGAGTGAGGGTTAGAGTGAGAGTGAGAGTTAGGGATAGCATTAGGGTTAGGATTAGGTTTAGGTTGAGTGTTAGGGTAAGGTATAGGGTGAGGGTTAGTGTTAGGTTGATGGTTAGAGATAGGGTTGGGGTTAGGGTTAGGTTCAGGCTTAGGGTTAGGGTTAGACTTAGGGTGAGGTTGAGTGTGAGGGTTAGGGTTACGATTAGGTTTATGGTTAGGGTTAGGCTGAGAGTGAGGTTGAGGTTGAGGGTGAGGTTTAGGGTTAGGGTGAGAATTAGGTATAGGGTTAGGGTTAGGGTTAAGTTGTTGGTTAGGCTAAGGGTTAGGGTGAGGGTTAGGGTTAGTGTAAGGGTTAGGCTTAGGCTTAGGGTTAGGATTAGGGTGAGCGAAAGCTTTAGGTTTAGGGTGAGGGTTAAGGTGGGCGTTAGGGTGAGGGTTAGGGTTAGGTTACAGTTAAGGTGAGGGTTAGGTTGAGGTTTAGATTTTGGGTCATGGTTAGGCTTAGGGTGAAGGTAAGGGTTAGAGTGAGTTTTAGGGTGACGGTGAGGGTTAAGGATAGCATTAGGGTTAGGGTTAGGGTTAGGGTGATGATTAGGTTTAGGGTTAGGGTTAGGATGAGGGTGAGGGTGAGGGTTAGTGTTAGTGTTAGGGTGAGGTTTATGGTTAGGGTGAGGGTTAGAGTGACGGTGAGGGTAAGGGTTAGGGTGAGGGGTAGGGTTAGCGTTATTGTTAGGGTGAGGGTTAGGTTTAGTGTGAGGGCTACGGTTACGGTTAGGGTTAGAGTGAGGGTTAGGGTGAGAGTGAGGGTTAGGGTTAGCCTGAGTGTTAGGGTTAGGGTTAGGGTTAGGGTGAGGGTTAGGGTTAGAGTGAGGGTTAGAGTGACGGTGAGGTTTAGGGTGAGGTTGAGGTTTAGGGTTAGGGTTAGGGTCAGGATGAGTGTTAGGGTTAGGTTTAGGTTAAACTTAGGGTTAGGGTGACATGTACGGTTAGGTTTAGGGTGAGGGTTAGGGTTAGTGTGAGGATTAGGGTTAGGGTTAAGTTAGGTTGAGGGTTAAGGTTAGGGTGAGGGTTAGGATGAGGGTTAGTGTGAGGGTTAGGGTTAGGGTTTGGGGGAGTGTAAGGGTTAGGGTGAGGGTTAGAGTAAGGTTAAGATAAGGGTTAGGGTGAAGATGAGGGTTAGGATTAGGATTAGGGTTAGGGTTAGGGTGAGGGTTAGGGATAGGGTTAGGGTGAGGGTTTTGGTTATATTTAGGTTCAGAGTTAGGTTGAGGGTGAGTGTGAGGTTTAGGGTTTGGATTAGGTTTAGGCATAGGTTTCAGCTGAGGCTGAAGTTGAGTGTGAGGGTGAGGGTTAGGGTTAGGATTAGGGTGAGGTTGAGTGCTAGTGTTAGCCTTAGGGTTTCGGTTAGGGTTAGGGTTAGGGTTAGGTTGAGGTTGAGGGTTAGGGTTAGGGTTAGGGCTAGGATTAGGGTGATGGCTAGGGTGAGCGTGAGGGTTAGCGTGAGGGTTTCAGTTAGGAAAGGTTTAGTGTTAGGGGTAGGGTGAGGATTAGGGTGAGGGTGAGTTTTAAGGTGAGGGTTATGGTTAGGGTGAGGATTAGGTTTAGGGTTAGAATCAGGGTTCGGGTTAGTGTGATGTTTAGGTTGAGGGTGAGGTTGAGGGTGAGGGTGAGGTTTAGGGTGAAGGTTACGGTGTAGGTGAGGGTTAGGTTTAGGTTGAGGTTTAGGGTGACGGTGAGGTTTAGGATGAAGGTGAGAGTTAGGGTTACTTTTAGGGTGAGTGTTAGGGTGAAGCTTAGTGTGAGGATTAGGGTTAGGTTTAGGGTTATGGAGAGGGTAAAGGTTAGGGTGAGGTTTAGGGTGAGGGTGAGAGTTAGGGTTACCGTTAGAGTAAGGGTGAGGTTTAAGGTGAGTGTGAGGGTTAGGGTGAGTTTGAGGTTTAGGTTTAGGGTGAGGGTTGGGGTTAGGATGAGTGTCAGGGTTGGTGTTAGAGTTAGAGTTAGCGTGATGGTGAGGGTTAGGGTTCAGATTAGGGTTAGGGTTAGGATTAGGCTGAGGTTTAGGGTGAGGGTTTGGTTTAGGTTGAGGGTTAGGTTTAGGGTTATTTTTCGGGTTATTTGTGTGTTTGGGTTAGGGTTAGGAAGAGGGTTTGGCTGAGGGTTGGGGTTAGGTTTAGGGTTATGGTGAGGGTAAGGTTTAGTGTGAGGGTTAGGGTGAGGGTAAGGGTGAGGATTAGGGTTAGGGTTAGCGTTAGGTTTAGGGTAATGTTTAGGGTGAGAGTTACTGTGAGTTTTAGGGTTAGTATGAGGATGTGGGTTAGAGTTAGGTTTAGGGTGAGGGTTAGGTTTAGGGTGAGGTTTTGGGTAAGGTTATGGTGACAATGAGGGTTCAGGTGAGGGTGAGTTTTAGGGTGTGGGTGATGGTTATTGTTAGGGTGAGGGTTAAGGTGACGGTGAGGGTTAGGGTGAGGGTGAGGTTTAGGGTTGTGGTGAGGATTAGAGTTACGGTTAGGGTTAGGGTTACTGTGAGGGTATGGGATAGAATGAGGTTGAGGTTGAGGTTGAGGGTGAGGTTTAGGGACTGCGTTACATTTTGCGTGAGGGTTAGGGTGAGGGTTAGAGTTAGGTTTAGGGTTAGGGTTAGGGTGAGGGTTAGGTTTAGGGTGAGGGTTAGGGTGAGGGTGAGGGTTAGGGTTAGGTTGAGGGTTAGGGTGGGCGTTAGGGTGAGTGTTAGGTTTACTTTTAGGGTTAGGGTGAGGGTTAGGGTGAGGTTTAGTGTTAGTGTTTGGTTTAGGGTTAAGGTTTGGGTTAGGTTGAGGGTAAGCGTTAGACTGAGTTTGAGGGTTAGGGATAGCATTAGGGTTACGGTTATGTTTAGGGTGAGGGTTAGGGTTATTGTTAGGGTGAGGGTTAGGTTTAGGTTGAGGGTTAGGAATAGGGCTGGGGTTAGTGTGAAAGTCAGCTTTAGGGTTAGGGTTAGAGTTAGGGTGAGCGTGAGTGTGAGGGTTAGGGTTAGGATTAGGGTTAGCGTTAGGGTTAGGCTGAGGGAGAGTGTGAGGGTGAGGGTGAGGTTTAGGGTTAGGTTTAGGGTTAGGTTTAGGGTTAGGCTGAAGGTGAGGGTGAGGGTGTAGGTGAGGGTTAGGGTGAAGGTGAAGTTTAGGGTAAGTTTTAGGGTGAGGTTTAGAGTTAATGTGCGGGTTAGTGTTAGGGTTAGGTTTAGTGTGAGGATAAGGGTTAGGGTGAGGCTTAGGGTGAGAGTGAGTGTTAGGGTTAGCGTTAGGGTTAGGGTGATGGTTAAGATGAGGGTTAAAGTGAGAGTTAGTGTTGGTATGTGGGTGAGGGTTAGAGTTAGAATTAGGGTTAGGTTAGGATTAGGATGAGGTTTAGGCTAAGGTTAGGGTGAGTGTGAGGGTTCGGGTGAGGGTGAGTTTTAGGGTTTGGGTGATGGTTAGAGTTAGGGTGAGGGTTAAGGTGACGGTGATGTTTAGTGTGAGTGTGAGGGTTAGGATTGCGGTGAGGATTAGGGTTAGGGTTAGGGTTAGGGTTATGGTGAGTGTAAGGGTTGAGAATAGCTTTAGGGTGAGCGTGAGGTTTAGGGATAGCGTTAGAGTTAGGGTGAGGGTTAGGATTCAGGTTATGCTTAGGGTGAGGGTGAGGGTTAGGATGAGGTTTAGTTTAAGTTTGAGGGATAGAGTTAGGGTGAGGGTAAGGGTTAGAGTGAGGGTTAGGGTGAGGGTGAGGTTTAGGGATAGCATTAGGATTTAGGTTAGAGTTGGGGGAGGGTTAGGTTTACGGTTAGGGTTAGGGTGAGGGTGAGGGTGAGGGTTATGTTGAGTGTTAGGGTCAGGGATAGTGTTAGGGTGAGGGTTAGGTTTAGTGTGAGGGTTAGGGTTAGGGTGAGTGTAAGTGTTTGGATGAGAGTTAGGGTGAGTGTGAGGGTTAGGGTTAGCGTTAAGGTTAGGTTGAGGTTTAAGTTGAGGGTTAGTGTTACTATGAGGGTGAGCATTAGACTTAGCTTTAGCGTGAGTGATAGGGTTAAGGTTAGGTTGAGGGTTAGGGTTAGGGTTAGGAAGAGGGTTTTGCTGAGAGTTACGTTTAGGGTTAGGGTGAGTGTTAGGGTTAGAGTAAGGGTTAGGATTAGGGTTAGGGTTAGGATTAGGGGAAGGGAAAGTTTTAGGGTCAGTGTTAGGGTGACTGTGAGGGTTAGGGTTAGGGTGATGTTTAGGGTGATTGTTAGGGTTAGGTTTCGGGTTAGGGTGAGGTTAAGGGTTAGAGTGAGGGTTAGGGTGAGGGTGAGGTTCAGGGATAGCATTAGGGTTTATGTTAGTGTTAGGGGGAGGGTTAGGTTTACAGTTAGGGTTAGGATGACGGTGAGGGTGAAGGTTATGTTGAGGGTTAGGGTTAGTGTTAGGGTTAGGGTTATGGTTAAGTTTAGGGTGAGGGTGAGGGTTAGGATTAGTGTGAGGGTTAGGGTGAGGGTTAGTGTTAGGGTGAGGGTAAGGGTTAGGGTGAGGGTTTAGGGTGAGTGTGAGGGTTAGGGTTAGCATTAAAGTTAGGGTGAGGTTTAGGGTGAGTGTTAAGTTGAGGGTTAGGTTTAGTATGAGGGTGAGTGTTAGGCTTAGGTTTCGGGTGAGGGTTAGGGGTAGGGTGAGGTTTAGGTTTAGGTTGAGGGTTAGGGTTAGGGTGTGGGTAAGGGTTAGAGTGAGTGTTAGGGTGAGGGTGAAGGTTAGGGATAGCTTTAGGGTTAGGTTTAGGGTGAGGGTAAGGGTAAGGGTGAGAATTAGGGTTAATGTGAGGGTTAGAGTGACGGTGAGGGTAAGGGTTAGGGTGAGGGCTAGGGTAAGTTTAGGGTGAGGGTGAGGGTTTGGGTGAGGGTTAGTTTTAGGGTGTGGGTGACTTTTAGGTTAAGGGTGAAGGTTAAGGTGACGGTGAGTGTTAGCGTGAGGTGAGGATTAGGTTTGCGGTGAGGATTAGGGTTAGGGTTATGAATAGGGTTATGGTGAGATTAAGGGTTAGGATGAGGTTTAGGGTTAGGGTGAGGTTTAGGGATAGCGTTAGAGTTAGGGTGAGGGTGAGGGTGAGGGTTAGGGTTCAGTTTAGGCTTAGGGTGTGGGTGAGGCCTAGAGTTAGGGTGAGGTTTAGGGTTAGAAAGAGGGTTTGGCTGAGGGTTAGGGTTAGGGTTAGCATGTGGGATAGGGTTAGTGTGAGGGTTAGGCTTTGGGTTAGGGTTAGGATTAGGGTGAGGGAAAGGTTTAGGGTGAGGGTTAGTGTGATAGTGAGTGTTAGGGTTAGGGTGAGGGTTAGGGTGAGCGTTAGGGAGAGGGTTAGTGTTAGGTTTAGTGTTAGGTTGAGTGTTAGGGTGAGGTTTAGTTTTAGGGTTAGGCTTAGGGTTAGGGTGAGGGTAAGAGTTAGAGTGAGATTTAGGGTTAGGGTGAGTGTTAAGGATAGCATTAGGGTTAGGGACAAGGTTATGGTGAGGGTTAGGGTTACGGTTAGGTTTAGGGTGAGGGTGAGGTTGAGGGTTATATTGAGAGTTACAGTTAGGGTTAGGGTTAGGGTTGGGTTGAGGGTGAGGGTGAGGGTTAGGTTTAGGCTTAGGGTGAGGGTTAGGGTTATCTTTAGGATTAGGTTGAGGGTGAGGGATATGTTGAGGTGTAGGGTTAGGGTTAGGGTTAGGGTTAAAGTGAGGGTTAGTTTTAGGGTTAGGTTGAGGGTGAGGGTGAGGGTTAGGCTTAGGGTGAGTGTTAGGGTTAATGTGAGGGTTAGAGTGATGGTGAGGGTGAGCGTTAGGGTGAGGGTTAGGGTTAGGGTTAGAGTGAGGTTTAGGTTGAGGGTGAGGTTGAGGGTGAAGGTTAGGTTTAGGATTAGGCTTAAGATTAGGGTTATGCTTAGGATGAGGGTGAGGGTGAGGGTCAGAGTCAGGTTTAGGGTGAGGGTTAGGGTTATGCTTAGGGTTAAGGTGAGGTTGAGGGTGAGGGTGAGGGTGAGGATCACCATCACGGTGAGGATGAGTGTGAGGGTGAGAATTAGGTATTTAGGGTTAGGGCTATGGTTAGTTTTAGGTTTAAAGTTAGTGTGAGGGTAGGGTGAGGCTTAGGTCTAGGCTTAAGGTTAGGATTAGGGTGAGGATTAGGGTTAGGGTGAATGTTTGGTTGAGGGGTAGGTTTAGTGTGAGGGCTTTGGTTAGGGTTAGGGTTAGGGTGAGGTTTAGGTTTGGGTTGAGGGTTAGCTTTAGGGTGACAGTGAGGGTAAGGTTTAGGTGAGTGCTAGGGTTAGGCTTAGGGTTAGGCTGAGTTTTAGGTTTGGATGAGGGTGAGGGTGAGGTTGAGGGTCATGGTGAGGGTGAGGGTGATGGTTAGTATTAGAGTGTGGGTTAGGGTTATGATTAGGGTTATGGTGAGGGTGAGTGTGAGGGTATGTGTAGGGTTAGGGTGAGGGTAAAGGTGAGGCTGAGGGTGAGGGTGAGGTTAGGGTTTTATTGAGGGTTAGGGTTAGGGTTAGGATTAAGGTTAGGTTTGGGATTAGGTTTAAGGTTAGGGTTAGTATGAGGGTTAGGCTTAGGGTTAGGCTTAGGTTTAGGGTGAGGGTAAGGGTTAGGGTCAGGGTGAGTGTTAGGTTTAGGATTAGGTTTAGGGTTAGGGTGAGTGTTAGGGATAGAGTTAGTGTTAGCGTGATGGTTTTGGTTAGGGTTACGTTTAGAATTATGGTGAGGTAGAGGATTAGGGTTTGAATTAGGGTTTGGGTTAAGGTTTGGCTGAGGTTGAGCTTGAGTCTGAGGCTGATGTTTAGGCATAGGGTAAGGGTTAGGGTGGGGGTGAGGGATAGGTTTAAGGTGAGGGTAAGGGTTAGGGGGAAGTTTAGGGTGAGGTTGAGAGTTAATGTTCGCATTAGATTTATGGTGAGGGTGAGTGTTAGGGTGAGGGTTAGCGTTAGGTTTAGGTATAGGGTAAGGATTAGAGTAAGGGTTAGGGTTAGGGGGAGGTTTAGGCTGAGGGGTAGGGTTAGGGTTAGGGTTAGGGTGAGTCTTAGGGGAGGGTTAGGGTTAGGGTTAATGTTAGGGTTAGGTTTAGGTTGAGGTTGAGGGTAAGGGTTAGGGTGAGGGTTAGGGTGAGTTTGAGGTTTAGGGTTAGCATTAGGGTTAGGGTTAGGTTGAGGGTTAGGGTTAGGCTTAGGTTGAGGGTGGGGGTGAGGTTGATGGTGAGGGTTACGGTGAGGTTTAGGGTGAGAGTGATGGTTAGGGTTAGGGTGAGGGTAGGGTAACAGTGAGGGTTAGAGTGAAGGTGAGGGTTAGGGTTAGGGTTAGGGTGAGGATTAGGGTTATGGTTAAGGTGAGGGCTAGGGTGAGGAGTAGGGTTAGGGTTAGGGTGAGGGTTAGGTTTAATGTGAGGTTTAGGGTTAGGGTTAGGGTTAGGGTTAGTGTGAGGATAAGGGTTAGGGTTAGATTGAGTGTTAGGGTTAGCGTTAGGGTTAGGGTGAGTCTTAGGGTGAGGGTTAAGGTGAGGCTTAAGGTTAGTATGAGGATGAGTGTTAGAGTTAGGTTTAGGTCGAGGGTTAGGTTTAGGGTGAGGTTTAGGGTAAGGTTATGGTGAGCGTGAGGGTTGGGTGAGGTGAGTTTTAGGGTGTGGGTGATGGTTAGGGTTAAGGTGAGGGTTAAGGTGACAGTGAGGGTTAGGGTGAGGGTGAGAGTTAGGGTTGCTGTTGGATTAGGGTTAGGGTTAGGGTTAGTGTTATGGTGAGGGTAAGGGTTAGAATGAGGTTTATGGTGAGAGTGAGGTTTAGGGACAGCTTTAGGGTTAGGGTGAGTGTTAGGTTGAGGGTTAGGGTTCAGGTTAGGGTTAAGTTGAGGGTGAGGGTTAGTGTTAGGGTTAGGTTTAGGATTAGGGTTAGGGTAAGGTTTAGGGTGAGGGTTAGGGTGAGGGTGAGGGTTAAGGTTAGGTTGAGGGTTAGTGTGGGCGTGAAGGAGAGTGTTAGGTTTAGGTTTAGGGTTAGGATGAGCGTTAGGGTGAGGTTTAGTGTTAGTGTTAGTGTGAGGGTTAGGGTGAGGGTTAGGGTTAGGGTTAGCATTAGGGTTAGGTTTAGGATTAGGGTGAGGTTTAGGGTTAGGGTTAGGGTGAGGGACAGGGTTAGGATGAGGATTAGGAATAGGGTTGGTGTTAGGGTGAAATTCAGCGTTAGGGTTAGGTTTAGGGGGAGTGTGATGTTTAGGGTTAGGATTAGGGTTAGGATTAGGTTTAGGCTGAGGGTAAGGGTGTGGGTGAGGTTGAAGTTTAGGGTTAGGGTGAGGGTCAGGTTTAGGGTTAGGTTTAGGGTTACGCTGAAGTTGAGGTTGAGGGTGTAGGTGAGGCTTAAGGTGATGGTGAGTGTTAGGGTTAGGGTTAGGGTGACGAGTAGGGTGAAGGGTAGGGTTAGGGTTAGTGTGAGGGTTAGCCTTAATGTGCGGGTTAGGGTTATGGTTAGGGTTACTGTGAGGATAAGGGTTAGTGTTAGATTAGGGTGAGAGTGAGGGTTAGGGTTAGCTTTAGGGTTAGGTTGAGAGATAGGGTGAGCGTTAGAGTGAGCGTTAGGTTTAGGTTTAGGGTTAGGGTGAGGGTAAGTGTTAGAATGAGGGTAATGGTGAGCGTGAAGGTTAGGGATAGCATTAGGGTTAGGATTAGGGTTAGGGTGAGGGTTAGGGCAAGGTTTAGGGTGAGGGTTAGAGTTAGGTTGAGGGTTAGGGATAGGGTTGGGGCTAGGGTGAGGGTCAGGATTAGGTTTAGGGTTAGAGTTAAGGTCAGGGTGAGTGTGAGGGTTCGGTTTAGGATTTGGCTTAGGGTTAGGGTTAGGCTGAAGGTGAGGGTGAGTGTGAGGGTGAGGTTTAGGGTTATTGTGAGAATTAGGTTTAGGGTTAAGGTTATGTAGAGGTTAGAGTTAGGGTTAGGAAGAGGGTTTGGCTGAGGGTAAGGGTTAGGGTTAGGGTGAGGGTAATGGTTAGAGTGAGGGTTAGGATGAGGGTGAGGTTTAGGGATAGCATTAGGGTTTAGGTTAGAGTTAGGGGGAGGATTAGGTTTAGGGTTAGGGTTAGGGTGAGGGTGAGGGTGAGGTTTATATTGAGGTTTAGGGTTAGGGTTAGGAATAGTGGTAGGGTGAGGGTTAGGTTAAGTGTGAGGGTTAGGGTTAGGGTTAGGATTAGGTTGAGTGTAAGGGTTAGAGTGAGAGTTAGGGTGAGTGTGAGGGTTAGGGTTAGCGTTAAGGTTAGGGTGAGGGTTAGGGTGAGGTTTAAGTTGAGTGTTAGTGTTAGTATGAGGGTGAGCATTAGACTTAGGTTTAGGGTGAGGGTTATGTTTAGGATGAGGTTTAGGTTAAGTTTAGGGTGAGGTGAGGGTTCTGGTGAGCGAGAATTTTAGGGTGTGGGTGACGGTTAGGGTAAGGGTCAGGGTTAAGTTGACGGTGAGGGTTAGGGTGAGGGTGAGGCTTATGGTTGTGGTGAAGATTAGGGTTAGGGTTAGGTTTAGGGTTATGGTGAGGGTAAGGGTTAGGATGAGGTTTACGGTGAGGGTGAGGTTTAGGGATAGCGTTACAGTTAGGGTTAGGGTGAGGGTGAGGGTTAGGGTTCAGGTTAGGCTTAGGGTGAGGGTGAGGGTTAGGGTTAGGGTGATGTTTACGGTGAGGGTGAGTGTTAGGGTAAGCTTGAAGGTGAGCATGAGGGTTAGGGTGAGGATGAGGCTTAGGGTTAGTGTGAGGGATAGGGTGAGACTGAGGGTTAGGGTGAGCTTTAGGTTTAGGGTGAGGGTGAGTGTTAGGGTGAGGGTTAGGGTTGTGGTTAGGGTTAGGGTGGAGTGAGGGTGAGGATTAGGGCAAGGGTGATTTTGAGGTTGAGGGTGAGGGTTAGGGTTTGTGTGAGGGTTAGGGTTAGGGTTGTTAGGGTGAGCGATAGGGTTAGGCTTAGCGTTAAGATGAGGGTTAGGCTGAGGGTTAGGCTTAGGGTTAGTGTGAGGGTAAAGGTTAGGGTGAGGGTGAGGTATAGGTTTAGGATTAAGTTTAGGGTTAGGGTGAGGATTAGGCATAGGGTTAGGTTTAGGGTTAGGCTGAAAGTTTTGGTTAGGGTTAGAATTAGAATTAGGGTGAGGGTGAGGGTTAGGGTTTGAATAAGTGTTAGGTTTAGGGTTAGGCTGTGATTTAGGTTGAGGCTGAGGGTGAAGTTTAGGCTGATGGCTAGGGTTAGGATTCAGGTAAAGGTAAGGGTGAGGGTTAGGGTTAGGATTAGTGTTAGTTTGAAGTTGAGGGTGAGGGTATGGGTTAGGGTGATCGTTAGTGTGAGGTTTAGGTTTAGGGTTAGCATTAGGTTTAGGGTGAGGTTTAGGGTTAGGATTAGGTTTAGGGTTGGGGTGAGGGCTAGTGTTAGCATTAGTGTTAGGCTTAGGGTGAGGGTGAGGGTGAGAGTGAGGGTTAGGGTTAGTTTTAGGATTAGGATTAGGGTTAGGGTTAGACTGAAGTTGGGGGTGAGGTTGAGGGTGAGCGTTAGGGTTAGAGTTAGTTTTAGGGTGAGAGCTAGGGTGAGGGTGAGTGTTAGGGTGAGGGTCAGGGTCAGTGTCAGGGTTTCGGTTTGGAAATGCTTAGGGTTAGGTTTAGGGTGAGGATTAGGGTGAGGGTGAGCTTTAAGGTGAGGGTTAGGGTTATGTGAGGATTAAGGTTAGGGTTAGGGGGAGGGTTAGGGTTAGGGTGTTGTTTACGGTGAGGGTGAGTGTTAGGGTGAGAGTGAGGCTGAGTGTGAGGGTGAAGGTGAGGGTGAGGGTTAGGGTGAAGATTAGGGTTAGGGTTAGGGTGAGGGCTAGGGTGAGACTGAGGGTTAAGGTGAGCTTTAGGGTTAGGGTGAGGGTTAGGGTGAGGGTTAAGGTGAGGGCTAGGTTTAGTATGAGGGTGAGGGTTAGAGTTAGTTTTAGGGTGAGGGTTCGGATTAGGGTGAGGTTTAGTGTGAGTGTGTAGGTTAGGATTAGAGAGAGGTTTAAGGTGATGGTGAGGGTTAGGGTGAGGGTGAGGGTTAGGGTTTTGGTGAGGATTTGGTTTAGGGTTAGTTTTAGGTTTATGGTGACAGTAAGGGTTATGATGAGGTTCAGGTGAGGGTGAGGTTTACGGATATGGTTAGAGTTAGGGTGAGGGTTAGGGTTCAGGTTAGGCTTAGGGTTAGCATGAGGGCAAGGGATAGGGTGAGGGTGAGGGTGAGGGTTATGGTTATGGTTAGGGTTAGGGTGGGGGTGAGGGTGAGGTTTAGGGTGAGGGTGAGGATTAGGTTTAGGGTTAGGTTGAGGTTGAGGGTTAGGGTAAGTTTGAGGGTTAGGGTGAGGGTTAGGGTGACGGTAAGGTTTAGAGTGAGGGTTAGTGTGAGGGAGAGGGTTAAGGATAACATTGGATAGGATTGGATTAGGATAGCTAGGATTAGGCTTAGAGGTAGGTTTCGGCTTAGGGTGAGACTGAGGGAGAAGATTAGGGTGAGGGTTGGGGTGAGGGTGAGGGTTTCGTTTAGGAAAGGCTTAGGGTTAGGGTTAGGGTGAGGATTATGGTGAAGGTGAGGTTTAAGGTGAGGTTTAGGGTTAGGGTGAGGATTAGGGTTAGGGTTAGAGTGAGGGTTAGGGTGTGGGTTAAGGTTAGGGTTAGGGTTAGTATGAGGATGAGGGTTAGAGTTAGGTTTAGGGTGAGGGTTAGGTTTAGGGTGAGGTTTAGAATAAGATTATGGTGAGGGTGAGCTTGAGGGTGAGGGTGAGTTTTAGGGTTTGGGTGACAGTTAGGGTTCGGTTGAGGTTTAAGGTGACAGTGAGGGTTAGGGTGAGGGTGAGTGTTAGGGTTGTGGTGAGGAGTAGGGTTAGGCTTAGGGTTAGGGTTATGGTGAGGGCAAGGGTTAGAATGAGGTTGAGGGTGAGGGTGAGGTTTAGGGACAGCGTTAGAGTTAGGGTGACGGTTAGGGTGAAGGTTAGGGTTCCGGTTTCGCTTAGGGTGAAGTTGAGGATTAGAGTTAGGGTTAGGATTAATGTTAGGGTGAGGGTAAGTTTTAGGGTGAGGGTTAGGGTTAGGGAGAGGGTTAGGGTTAGTTTTAGTGTTAGTGTTAGTGTGAGGTTTAGGGTGAGGGTAAGGGTGAAGGTAAGGGTTACGGATAGCATTAGGGTTAGGGTTAGGGTGAGGGTGAGTTTTAGGGTTAGGCTTAGGGTGAGGGTTAGGGTTAGGTTGAGGGTTAGGGATAGGGTTGGGGTTAGTATGAAAGTCTGCTTTAGGGTTAGGCATAGAGTTAGGTTGAAGGTGAGTGTGAGAGTTAGGGTTAGGATTAGGGTTAGGTTTAGGTTTAGGCTGAGGGTGAGGGTGAGTGTGAGGGTGAGGTTTAGGGTTAGGGTGAGGATTAGGTTTAGGGTTACGTTTAGGGTTAGGCTGAGGGTAAGGGTGAAGGTGTAGGTGAGGGTTAGGGTGAAAATGAGGGTTAGGGTTAGGGTTAGAGTGAAGGATAGGTTTAGGGTTAGGGTGAGGTGTAGGTTTAGGGTTAGGGTGAGGGTTAGCGTTAATGTGTGGTTTAGGGTTAGGGTTTGGGTTAGTGTGAGGATAAGCGTTAAGGTGAGGCTTAGGGTGAGAGTGAGGGTTAATGTTAGCGTTAGGGTTAGGGTGATGTTTAGGGTGAGCGTTAAGGTGAGGGTTAGGTTTAGTATGTGTGTGAAGGGTAGAGTTAGAATTGCGGTGAGAGTTAAGGTTAGGATGAGTTTTAGGTTAAGGTTAGGGTGAGTGTGACGGTTCGGCTGAGGGTGAGATTTAGTTTGTGGGTGATGGTTAAGGTTTGGGTGAGGGTTAAGGTGAAGGTGAGGGTTAGGGATAGTGTGAGGGTTAGGGTTCGGTGAGGATTAGGGTTAGGGTTACGGTTAGTCTTACGGTGAGGGTAAGGGTTAGGAATAGCTTTAGGGTGAGGGTGAGTTTTAGGGATAGCATTAGAGTTAGGTTGAGGGTTAGGGTGAGGTTTAGGGTTCAGGTTAGGCTTAGGGTGAGGGTGAGGGTTAGAGTTAGGATTAAGGTAAGTGTTAGTGTAAGGGTAAAGTTTAGGGTGAGGGTTAGGTTGAGGGTGAGGTTTAGGGTTAGGTTGAGGGTTAGGGTGAGTGTTAGGGTGAGAGTTAGTTGTAGGTTTAGGGTTAGGGTGAGGCTTAGGGTGAGGGTAAGGTTTAGAGTGAGGGTTAGTGTGAGGGAGAGGTTTAGGGATTGCATTGGGGTTAGGTTTAGGGTTAGGGTGAGGGTTAGGGTAAGGGTGAGGGTTAATGTTAGGTTGAGGGTTAGGGACAGAGTAGGGGTTAGGGTGAGGGTCAGTGTTAGGGTTAGGGTTAGAGTTATGGTGAGGGTGAGTGTGAGGGTTAGGGTTAGGATTAGGGTTAGGTTTAGGTTTTGGCTGAGGTTGAGGGTGAGTGTGAGGGTGAGGTTTAGGGTTAGGGTGAGGGTTAGGTTTAGGGTTAGGGTTGGGGTTAGGCTGAGGGTGAGGGTGAGGATGTAGGTGAGGGTTAGGATGAAGGTGAGGGTTAGGGTTAGGGTTAGGGTGAGATTTAGGGTTAGGTTTATGGAGAGTTGTAGGGTGAGGGGTAGGCTTCCCGTTAGGGTGACGGTTAGGGTTCATGTGAGGGTTAGGCATAGTGTTAGGTTTAGAGTTAGGATAAGGTTTAGGGTGAGGGTTAGGGTGAGAGTGAGCGTTATGTTAGCCCTAGGGATAGGGTGAGGGTTGGGGTGAGGGTTTGGTGAGCGTTAGGGTTAGTATGATGGTGAGGGTTAGAGTTAGGTTTAGGGTAAGGGGTAGGGTTAGGTGAGGTTTAGGGTAAGGTTAGGGTGAGTGTGAGGGTTTAGGTGAGGGTGAGTTTTAGAGTGTAGATGACGGTTAGGGTTAGGGTGAGGGTTAAGGTGACGGTGAGGGTTAGGGTGAGGGTAAGGGTTAGGGTTGTGGTGAGGAATAGGATTAGGGTTAGGGTTTTGGTTATGGTGAGGGTATGGGTTAGGATGAGGTTTAAGTTGAGGGTGAGGTTTAGAGATACTATTAGAATTAGGGTGAGGGTTAGAATTCAGGTTAGGCTAAGGGTGAGGATGAGGGTTAGAGTTAATGTTAGGGTTAGTGTTAAGGTGAGGGTAAAGTTTAAGGTGAGGGTTAGGGTAAGGGTTAGGGGGGTTAGGGATAGAGTGAGGATTAGGGTAAGGGTTAGGTTTAGGGTGAGACTTAGGGTTAGCCTTAGGGTTAGGGTGAGGGTTAAGGTGAGGGTTAAGGTGAGGGTTAGGGTTAGTATGAGGTTGATGGATAGAGTTAGGTTTAGGGTGATGTTTAGGGTTAGGGTGAGGTTTATGGTAGGGCTATGGTGAGGGTGAGGGTTCAGGTGAGGGTGAATTTTAGGGTGTGGGTGGCGATTTGGTTTAGAGTGAGGGTTAAGGTGATGGTAAGGGTTAGGGTGTTGGTGAGGGTTAGTGTTATGGTTAGGGTTAGGGTTATGATTAGGGTAAGGGTTAGGTTGAGGGTAAGGGTTAGGATGAGTGAGGGTGAGTTTTAGGGATAGCGTTAGAGTTAGGGTGAGGGTAAGGGTGAGGGTTTGGGTTCACATTAGGCTTAGGGTGAGGGTGAGGGTTAGAGTTAGGTTTACTGTTATTGTTAGGGTGAGGGTAAGGTTTAGGGTGAGGGTTAGTGTGAGGGTGACGGTTAGGTTTAGGTTGAGGGTTAGAGTGAGCGTTATGGTGAGGGTTAGGTTTAGGTTTAGGTTTAGGGCGAGGATGAGGGTGAGGATTAGTGTTCGTGTTAGGGTTAGGGTTAGGGTGAGGGTTAGGGTGAACGTAAGGGTTAGAATGAAGTTTAGGGTGAGGGTGAGGGTTAGGGATAGCATTAGGTTTAGGTTTAGGGTTAGGGTGAGTGTTAGGGTTAGGGTTAGGGTTAGGTTGAGGGTGAGGGTGAGGGTTAGGTTTAGGGTTAGTGTTAGGTTGAGGGTTAGGGATAAGATGATGGTGAGGGTAAGGGTTAGGGTGAGGGCTAGGGTTATGGTTAGGGTTAGGGTGAGCTTTAGGTTTAGGGTGAGGGTGAGGGTGAGATTTAGGTTTACGATTAGGCTTAGGTATAGGGTTAGGCTTGGGGTGATGGTGAGGGTGAGGGTCAGAGTTAGGTTTAACGTGAGATTTAGGGTTATGGTTAGGGTGAGGGTGATGTTGAGGTTGAGGGTGAGGATGAAGGTTAGGTTTTGGGTGAGGGTTAGGTTTAAGGTTAGGGTGAGTTTTATGGTTAGTGTTAGGGTTCGGATGAGGGTTAGGCTGAGGGTTAGGCTTAGGGATAGCGTGAGGGTAAGGTTAGGTTTAGGGTGAGGGTTAGGTTTAGGATTAAGTTTAGGTTTAGGGTGAGGTTTAGGGACAGGGTTAGGGTTAGAGTGAGAGTTTTGCTTAGGGTTAGGTTTAGAGTTAGGGTGAGGGTGAGGGTGAGGGTTTGAATTAGGGTTAGGGTTAGGGTTAGATTGAGGTTGAGGTTGATGCTGAGGGTGAGGTTAGGGTTAGGGTGAGGGTTAGGATTAGGGTTAGGGTTAAGGTTAGATTGAGGATTAAGTTTAGGGTTAGGTTTAGGATGAGGGTTAGGCTGATTGTTAGGGTTAGGGTACAGGGGAGGATGATGATTAGTGTGAGGGTTAAGGTGGGGTTGAGGGTTAGGGTTAGGCTTAGTTTTAGGGTGAGGATTAGGGTGATGGTTAGTGTTAGGGTTAGAATGAGGGTTAGGGTAAGGCTTAGGGTTAGGGTTAGTGTTAAATTTAGGGTGAGGTTGAGGGTGTGGGTAAGGGTTAGGGTGAGGGTTAGGGTGAGGTTGAGGTTTAGGGTTAGCATTAGGGTTAGGGTTAGGGTTAGTGTGAGCGTTAGGGTTACGGTTAGGTTGAGGGTGGGGTGAGGTTGAGGGTGAGGGTTAGGGTTGGGTTTAGTTTTAGGGTGAGGGCTTGGGTGAGGGTGAGGGTTAGGGTGAATATTAGAGTGAAGACGAGGTTTAAGGTGATGGTAGGGGTTTAGGTGAGGTTAGAGTTAGGGTTATGGTGAGCCTTAGTGTTAGGGTGATGTTTAGGGTGAGGGTGAGGTGTAGGGTGAGGGTGAGGGGGAAGGTGAGGTTGAGGTTGTAGATGAGGTTTACAGTTAGGGTGAGGGTTCGGGTAACAGTGAGGGTTAGGGTGAAGTTGAGGGTTAGGTTTAGGGATAGTGTGAGGATAAGAATTAGGGTTAGGGTTAGGGTGAGACTGAGGGTTAGGGTTAGCGTTAAATTTAGGGTGAGAGTTAGGGTGACTGTTAAGTTTAGGGTTAGGGTTAGTATGAGGGTGAGGGTTAGAGTTAGGCTTAGGGTGAGGTTTAGGGTTAGCGTGAGGTTTACGTTAGGGCTAGGGTGAGTGTGAGTGTTCGGATGAGAGTGAGTTTTAGGGTGTTGGTGGCAGTTAGGTTTAGATTGAGGGTTAAGCTGACAGTAAGGGTTAGGATGAGGGTGAGGGTTAGGGTTATAGTGAGGATTAGGGTTAGGGTTAGGGTTAAGGTCATGATGAGCTAAAGGGTTAGGGTGAGGTTTAGGGTGAGGGTGAGGTTTAGGGATAGCATTAGAGGTAGGGTGAGGGTGAGGTTAGGGTTCAGGTTATGCTTAGGGTGAGGGTGAGAGTTAGGGTTAGGTTTAGGGTTATTGTTAGGGTGAGGGTAAGGTTTAGGGTGAGGGTTAGGGTGAGGGTGAGGTTTAGGTTTAGGTCGAGGGTTAGGGTGAGCATTAGGATTAGGGTTAGGTTTAAGGTGAGGGTTAGGGTTATAGTTAGATTTAGGGTGAGGGTGAGGTTGAGGGTTGGGGGAGCGTGATGGTGAGGTTGAGGGTGAGGGTGAGGGTTAGGGTTTTGGTTAGGGTTAAGGTTAGGGTGAGGTTTAGGGTTAGGTTTAGGGTTAGGATGAGGGTTACGCTGAGGGTTAGGCTTAGGGATAGGGTGAGGGTAAGGTGTAGGTTGAGGGTGAGGGTTAATTTTAGGATTAGGGTTAGGGCAAGGGTGAGGTTTAGGGACAGGTTTAGGGTTAGCGTGAGGGTTATGGTTAGGGTTAGGTTTAGAGTTAGGTTGAGGGTGAGGGTTAAGGTTTGAATTAGGGTTAGGGTTAGGGATAGTGTTGAGTTTGAGGTTGAGGCTGAGGGTGAGGGTGAGTGTTAGGGTGAGGGTTAGTGTGAGCTTGAGGTGTAGGGTTAGCATTAGTGTTAGGGTTAGTGTGAGGGTTAGGTTAAGTTTAGGTTGAGGGTGGGGTGATGTTGAGGGTGAGGGTTAGAGTTAGGATTAGTTTTAGGGTGAGGGCTAGGGTGAGAGTGAGGGTTAATGTGAGCGTGAGGGTCTCGGTGAGGAAAGTCTTAGGGTTATGGTTAGGGTGAGGATGAGGGTGAGGGTGAGATTTAAGGTGAGGGTTAGGGTTAAGGTGAGGTTGGGGTTAGGGTTAGGGTAACGGTTAGGGTTAGGGTGATGTTTATTGTGAGGGTGAGGGTTAAGGTGATTGTGAGGGTGAAGGTGAGGTTGAGGGTGTGGAAGAGGTTTAGGGTTAGGATGAGGGTTAGGGTGACAGTGAAGTTTAGGGTGAAGTTGAGGGTTAGAGTTAGGGTTAGGGTGAGGGTTAGGGTTAGGGTTATGGTGAAGGCTAGGTTGAGGGTTAGGGTTAGGTTTACGGTGAGGGTTAGGGTTAATGTGAGTGTTAGGGTTAGGGTTAGGCATAGTGTGAGAACAATGATTAGGTTTAGGGTTAGGGTGAGAGTGAGGGTTTGGGTTAGCATTAGAGTTAGGGTGAGAGTAAGGGTGAGGGTTAAGGTGAGGGTTAGGTTTAGTATGAGGGTGAGGATTAGAGTTAGGTTTATGGTGAGGGTTAGGTTTAGGGTGAGGTTTAGGGAAAGTTAAGGGTGGGGGTAAGGTTTCAGTTGTGGGTGAGTTTTAGGGTATGGTTGACGGTTAGGGTTAGGGTGAGGGCTAATGTGACAGTGAGGTTTAGGGTGAGGGTGAGGGTTAGGTTTGCGGTGAGAATTAAGGTTAGGGTTAGGGTTATGATGAGGGTAAGGGTTAGGATGAGGTTTAGGGTGAGGATGAGGTTTAGGGAGAGCGTTAGAATTAGGGTGAGGTTAGGGTAAGGGTTTGGGTTCAGGTTAGGCTTAGGGTGATGATGAGGGTTAGAGTTAGGGTTAGGGTTAGGCTTAGGGTGCAGATAAGGTTTAGGGTGAGGTTTAGGGTGAGGGTGAGGGTTAGGGTTAGGTTGCAGTTTAGGGTGAGCATTAGGGTGAGGGTTATCTTTAGGTTTAGGGTTAGGGTGAGGTTTAGTGTTAGTGTTAGGGTTAGGGTTAGGGTGATGGTTAGGGTGAGGGTAAGGTTTAGAGTGAGGTTTAGGGTGAGGGTGAGGTTTAGGGATAGCATTAGGGTTAGGGTTAGGGTGAGGGTGAGGGTTAGGGTTAGGGTTAGTGTGAGGGTTAGGGTTAGTTTGAGGGTTAGGGCTAGGTTTGGGGTTAGGGTCAGGGTCAGGGTTAGGGTTAGGGTTAGAATTAGCGTGAGGGTGAGTGTGAGGGTTTGTGTTTGGAATAGGGTTAGGGTTAATGTTAGGCTGGGGGTGAGGGTAAGGGTGAGGGTGAGGTTTAGGGTTAGGTGAGGGTTAGGTTTAGGGTTAGGGTTAGGGTAAGGTTGAGGGTTATGGTTAAGTTTAGGAAGACGGTTTGGCTGAGGCTTAGGGTAAGGTTTAGGATTAGGGTGAGGGAAAGGTTTAGGGTTAGGTTGAGGGTTAGGGTTAGGGTGAGGGTTAAGGTAAGGGTTAGGTTAAGGGTGAGGGTTAGGATGAGGTTTAGTTTTAGGGTTAGGGTTAGGTTGAGGGTAAGAGTTAGAGTGAGGGTTAGGTTGAGGGTGAGAGTAAGGGATAGCATTAGTGTTCGTGGTAGGTTTAGGGTGAGGGTTATGGTTACAGTTAGGTTTAGGGTGAGGGTGAGGGTGAGGGTGAGTTTGAGGGTTATATTGAGGGTTAGGTTTAGGGTTATTTTTAGGGTGAGTGTTAGGATAAGGCTTAGGTTTAGGGTGAGGGTGAGGGTTAAGTTTAGGCTTAATGTGAGGGTTAGGGTTACGATGAGGTTTAGAGTGACGGTCAGGGTAAGGGTTAGGGTGAGGGCTATTGTTAGGGTTAGGGTTAGGGTTAGGGTTAGGGTGAAGTTAAGGGTTAGAGTGAGGGTTAGGGTGAGGGTGAGGATTTGGGATAGCATTAGGGTTAGGGTTAGGGTTAGGGTGAGTTTTAGGGTTACAATTAGGTTTAGGGTGAGGGTGAGGTTTATATGGAGGGTTAGAGTTAGGGTTCGGGTGAGGGTTTGTGTGAGGATTAGGGTTAGGGTTAGGGTGAGGGTGAGGCTGAGGTTTAGGGTTAGGGTAGGGTGAGGGTGATGATTAGGGTTAGGGTGATGGTGAGGGTGAGTGTGAGGGTTAGAGTTAGGTTTAGGGTTAGTTTTATGGTTAGGGTTAGGGTGAGGATTAGGGTTAGGGTGAGGGATAGGGTTAGCATTATTGTTAGGGTGAGGGTTAGGTTTAGTGTGAGGTTTTGGGTTAGGCTTAAGTTTAGGGTGAGAGTAAGGTTTAGGGTGAGTGCTAGGGTGAGATTGAGGGTTAGGGTTAGGCTGAGTGTTAGGGTGATGGTTACGGTGAGGGTTAGGTTTAGGGTTAGGTTTAGGTTTAAGGTTAGGGTGAGGGTGAGGTTTATGGTTAGTGTTAGGGTGAGGGTTAAGGTTAGGGTGATGTTTAGGTTGAGGGTGACGGTTAGGGTGAGGTTTCATGTTCGGGTTAGGTTGAGGGTTAGGGTGTGGGTGAGGGTTAGGTTTAGAGTGAGGGTTAGGGTGATGGTGAGGGTTAGGTTGAGTTTGAGGTTTAGGGTGAGGATTAGGGTTAGTGTGAGGATTAGGGTTAAGTTTAGGGTTAGTGTGATTGTAAGGGTTAGGAAGAGAGTTAGGGTAACGGTGAGAGTTAGGGTTAGCATTAGTGTTAGGGTGAGGTTTAGGGTGAGGAATAGGGTTAGGTTTAGGGTTAGCATTAGGGTAAGGGTTAGGGTTAGTGTGAGGGTTAGGGTTAGGGTTAGGGTAAGGTTGAGGTGAGGATGAGGGTGAGGGTTAGGGTTAGGTTTAGGTTTAGTTTTAGGGTGAGGGTTAGGTTTTGGATTAGGGTTAGGGTTAGGTTTAGGCTAAGGATGAGGGTGAGGGTGAGGGTGAGGGTTAGGTTTAGGGTGAGGATTAGTGTTAGGGTTAGGATTAGGGTGAGGATGAGGGTGAGGATTAGGGTTAGCGTGAGGGTGAGCGTGAGGTTTAGGGTGTGGGTATGGGTTAGTGTTAGTTTTACGGTTAGGATTAGGTTGATAGTTAAGTTGAGGTTTATGTTTATGTTTAGGTTTAGGGTTAGTGTGAGGATTAGGGTTAAGGTCAGGGTTAGATTTAGGGATAAGTTTAGGGTGAGGGTTAGTGTTAGGGTTAGGATTAGGGGGAGGGTTAATGTGAGGTTAAGGGTTATGTTTAGGTTTAGGGTTAGTGTGAGGATTAGGGTTAGGTTTAGAGTTACGGTTAGGGTGAAGGTGATGGTGAGGTTTAGTCTAAGGGTTAGGTTAATAATTAAGTTTAGGGTGAGAGACAGGGTGAGTGTAAGGGTTAGGATGAGGGTGAGGCTGAGGGTGAGGTTTAGGCTTTGCATTAGGGTTAGGGTTAACGTTAGAGTTAGGTTTAGGGTAAGTGTAAGGGTTAGGCTGAGGGTTAGGCTGAGAGTGAGGGATAGGGTTAGCGTGATTGTGAGGGTGAGGGTCAGGGTGAGTTTCAGGGTTAGGGTTAGGGTGAGTTTCAGGGTTAGGGTTAGGGTGAGGGTGAGGGTTATGGTTAGTGTGAGGGTGAGGGTTAGAGTTATGGTGATGTTTAGGGTAAGGATGAGGGTTAGAGTAACGGTGAGGGTGAGGGTGAGGGTGAGGGATAGGTTGTGCGTGAGGGTTTGATTTAGGCTGAGGTTTATGGTGACGGTGAGTGTTAGGGTGAGGGTGAGGGTTAGGTTAGGGTTAGGGTGTGGTTTAGGGTTAGGTTTAGGTTTGGGGTGAGGTTTAGGGTAATGGGTAGGGTCAGGGCTAGGGTGAGGCTTAGGGTTACTGTGTGGGTTAGGGTTAGGTTTAGGGTTAGTGTTAGGATAAGGGTTAGGGTGAGTGTTAGGGCTATGGTGAGGTTTAGGGTTAGCCTTAGAGTTAGGGTGAGGGTTAGGGTGAGGGTGAGGGTTTGCGTTAGGGTTAGGTTGAGTGTGAGGTTAAGGGTTAGGTTTAGGGTGAGTGTTAGGTTTAGGGTGAGTGTTAGGGTTAGGGTGAGGGTTACGTTGAGGGTTAGGTTAAGGGTTAGGTTGACGTTGAGATTTAGGGTTTGGTTTAGGGTGAGGGTGAGGTTGAGGGTTAGGTTTAGGATTAGGGTTAGGTTTAGGGCTAGGCTTAGGGTGAGGATGAGGTTGAGGGTGAAAGTTAGGGTTAGGGTGATAATTAGGGTTAAATTTAGGGTTAGGGTGAGGGTGAGGTTTAGGTTGAGGGTGAGGGTGAGGGTGATGGTGAGCTTTAGTGTGTGGGTGAGGGTTAGAGTAAGGTTTAGGGTGAGGGTAAGGGTTAGGGTGAGGCTTAGGGTGAGGGTGACGGTTAGGGTGAGAATGAGAGTGAGGGTTATGGTTAGGGTTAGTGTGAGGGTTAGTTTTAGGGTCAGGGCTAGGGTGAGGGTGAGAGTTAGCCTGAGAGTGATGGTTAGGTTTAGGGTGAGGGTTTCAATTAAGTAAGGATTAGGGTTAGGATTAGGATGAGGATTAGGTTGAGATTCAGGCTTAGTTTGAGTGTTAGGTTTCGGGTGAGGGTTAGGATTAGGGTTAGAGTTAGGGTTAGGATGAGGATTAGGTTGAGGGTGAGGCTTAGTTTGAGGGTTAGGGTTCGGGTGAGGGTTAGGGTTAGTGTAAGGGTTAGGGTTAGGGTGATGTTTAGGGTGATGGTCAGGGTTAGGGTAAAGGTGTGGTATCGGGTGAGTGTGAGGGTTCGGGAGAGGGTGAGTGTTAGGGTGTGTGTGAGGGTTCGGGTTCGGGTGAGTGTTAGGGTGACGGTGAGGTTTAGGGTGAGGTTGAGGGTTAAGGTTAGGGTTAGGTTACAGTGAGGGTTAAGGTTACTGTTGGGTTAAGGGTGAGGCTTAGTTTGAGGGGTAGGGTTAGGGTTGAGGTTAGAGTTAGCGTGAGGATAAGTGTTAGGGTGAGGTTTAGGGTGAGGGTGAGGGTTTGGTTGAGCGTTAGGGTTAGGGTGAGGGCCTAGGTGAGGTTTCGGATTACAGTGAGTGTTATGGATAGGGTTAGGTGAGGGTTACGGTTAGGGTTAGGGTGAGGGTTGGGATTAGGGTGATGTTTAGCGTGAGGTTGAGGGTTAGGGTGAGGATGAGGTTTAGTGTTAGATTTAGGGTTAGGGTTAGGGTGAGGGTGAGTGTGAGGGTTAGGTTTAGGATTAGGGTTAGGGTTAGAGTTAGGGTGAGTTTTAGGGTGAGGGTGAGGGTGAGAGTGAGTGTTAGAAGATGGGTGAGGGTTAGGGTTAGGGTGAGGATTAGGTTTAGGTTTAGGGTTTGGGTTATGGTGAGGGTAAGGGTTAGGCTGAGGTTTAGGGTGAGGGTGAGGGTGAGGGATAGCGTTAGAGTTAGGGTGAGGGTTAGGTGTAGGGTTCAGGTTATGGTGAGGGTGAAGGTGTGGGTTAGGTTAAGGGTTAGGGTTAGAGTTACATTGAGGCTGAGGGTGACAGTTAGGGTTAGGATTAGGATTAGATTTAGGGTTAAGCTTAGGCTGAGGCTGAGGCTGAGGGTGAGGGTGAGGTTAGGGTTAGGGTGAGGGTTAGGTTAGTGTTAGGTTTAGGGTGTGGGTAAGGGTAAGGTTTAGGGTTAGGGTGAGGGTTAGCCTGGGGGTTAGGCTGAGGGTAAGGGTTAGGATGAGGTTTAGGTTTAGGGTGAGGCTTAGGGTTAGGATAAGCGTAAGGGTTAGGGTGAGGGTTAGGGTTAGGGTTAGCATTAGTGTTAGTGTGAGGGTGAGAGTTAGGGTGAGGGATAGGGTTAGGCTTAGGGATAGGTTGAGGGATAGGGTTAGTGTGAGTGTTAGGGTTAGTGTGAGGATAAGGGTTAGGGTCAGGTTTAGGTTTAGGGTTAGAGTGAGGGTTAGGGTTAGGGTGATGTTTAGGGTGTGGGTGAGTGTAAGGGTGAGGGTGATGTTGAGGGTGAGGTTTAGGGTGAGGATGAGAGTGAGGGTGAGTGTTACGGTTATTGTTAGTGTTAGGGTGAGGGTTGGGGTAGGGTTAGAGTGATGATTAGGCTTAGGGTGATTTTTAGGGTGAGGGTGAGTGTAAGGGTGAGGGTTATGGTGAGGGTGAGGTTTAGGGTGAGGGTGAGAGTTAGGGTGAGGGTTACAGTTAGGGTTAGCGTTAGGGTGAGGTTTTGGGTTAGAGTTAGGTTGAGTATTAGGGTTAGGGTGATGTTTATGGTGAGGGTGAGGTTTAGGTTGAGGTTTAGGTTTTGGGTGAGTGTGAGGTTTAGGCTTAGTTTTAGGGTGATGGTTAGGGTGAGTGTTAGGGTGAGGGCTAGGCTGAGGGGTAGGGTTAGGGTTCAGGTTAGCATTAGGTTTAGTGTAAGTGTTAGGGTTAGGTTTAGCGTTAGGGTTAGGGTGAGGTTTAGGGTTAGGGTGAGGGTGAGTGTTAGGGTGAGGGTTATGTTTAGGGTGATGGTGAGGGTTAGATTTAGGATTAGAGTTAGGGTTAGGGTGAGGGTGAGCGTGAGGGTGAGGGTTACGATTAGGTTGATGGTTAGGGTTAGGATTAGCATTAGTGTGAGGGTAAGGGTTAGGGTGACGTTTAGGGTGAGGGAAAGGGTTAGGGTAAGGCTTAGGGTGAGGTTGAGAGTTAGGGTTAGGGTGAGAGTGAGGGTTAGGTTTAGGGTGAGGTTGAGGGTTAGGTTAAGGGTCAGGGCTAGGGTGAGGGTGAGAGTTAGGTTGAGGGTGATGGTGAGGTTGAGGGTGTGGGTTTCAATAAGGTAAGGGTTAGGGTTAGGGTTAGGATGAGCATTAGGATCAGGGTGAGGCTTAGATTTAGAGTTAGGGTTGGGGTGAGGGTTAGGATTAGGGTAATGGTTAGGGTTAAGGTGATGTTTAGGGTGAGGGTAATTGTTATGGTGAAGGTGACATTTCGTGTGAGGGTGAGGTGTCGGGAGAGGGTGAGGGTTAGGTTTTGGGTGAGGGTTCGGGTTCCGGTGATTGTTTGGATGACGGTGAGGTTTAGGTCAGGTGGAGGGTTAAGGTTAGGGTTAGGGTTACAGTGAGGGTTAGGGTTAGTGTTTGGTTTAGGATGAGGCTTAGTTTGAAGGGTAGGGTTAGGTTTAGGTTTAGGTTTAGGATTAGGGTTAGTGTGAGGATAAGGGTTACCATGAGATGTCGGGTGAGGGTGAGGGTTAGGGTTAGCGTTAGGGTTAGGGTGAGGGTGAGGTTTAGGGTGAGGGTGAGAGTGAGGGTGAGGGTTACGGTTAGGGTTAGGGTTAAGGTGAGGTTTAAGGTTAGAATTAGGGTGAGTGTTAAGGTTAGGGTGATGTTTATGGTGCGGGTGAGGTTTTGGGTGAGGTTTAGGTTTCGGGTGAGGGTAAGGTTTAGTGTGAATGTTAGGGTGAGTGTTAGGGTGAGGGGTAAGCTGAGGGGTAGTGTTAGGATTCGGTTGAGCATTAGGTTTAGTGTGAGGGTTAGGGTTAGGGATAGGGGTAGTGTTAGTGTGATGATAAGTGTTAGGTTGAGGGTTAGTGTGATGGTGAGAGTTAGGGTTAGCGTTAGGGTTAGGGTGAGGGTTAGGGTGTGGGTTAGGGTTTGGTTTAGTGTGACGGTGAGAGTTAGGGTTAGGATTAGGTGATCGTGAGGGATAGATTTAGGATTAGGGTTAGGGTTAGGCTTAGAATGAGGGTAAGGTTAAGGGTTAGGATTAGGTTTAGCATTAGTGTGAGGGTAAGGATTAGGGTAAGGGTTAAGGTGAGGGAAAGGATTAGGCTGAGGCTTAGGTTGAGGGTTAGGATTAGTATTAGGGTGAGGGTTAGGTTTAGGATCAAGGCTAGGGTGAGGGTGAGAGTTAGGCTGAGGGTGATGGTGATGTTGATAGTGAGGGTTTCAGTAAGGTAAGAGTTAGGGTTAGGGTTAGGATGAGGATTAGGTTGAGGGTGAGGCTTAGTTGCAGGGATAGTGTTTGAGTGAGGGTTAGTATTAGGGTAAGGGTTAGGGTTAGGGTGATGTTTAGGGTGAGGGTCAGGGTTAGGGTGAAGGTGAGGTTTCGGGTGAGGGTGAGGGTTCGGGAGAGGGTGATATTTAGGTGTGGGTGAGGGTTCGGGTTCGAGTGAGTGTTAGGATGATGGTGAGGGTTAGGATGAGTGTGAGGGTTAAGGTTAGGTTTAGGGTTACAGTGAGGTTCAGGGTTACTGTTAGGTTTAGAGTAAGGCTTAGTTTGAGGGGTAGGGTTAGGGTTAGGGTTAGGGTTACTGTGAGGCTAAGTGTTAGGGTGAGGTTTAGGGTGAGGGTGAGGTTTAGGGTTAGCGTGAGTGTTAGGGTGAGGGTTAGGGTTAGGGTGAGGGTTCCGGTTAAGGTTAGGGTGAGGGTTAGGTTTAGGGTGATGTTTAGGGTAAGGATGAGGGTTAGGGTGAGTGTTAGGGTGAGGGTTAGGATGAGCATTAGGTTTAGTGTGAGGTTTAGGGTTAGGGATAGGGGTAGGGTTAGTGTGATGATAAGTGTTAAGGTGAGGGTTAGTGTGATGGTGAGGGTTAGGGTTAGCGTTAGGGTTAGGGTGAGGGTTAGAGTGAGGGTTAGTGTTAGGTTTAGGGTGAGGGTGAGGGTTAGGTTTAGGGTTACGTTTAGGGTGATGGTGAGGGTTAGATGTAGGATTAGTGTTATGGTTAGTCTTAGGGTGAGGGTGATGGTGAGGGTTAGGGTTAGGATTAGGGTGAGGGTTAGGGTTAGGGTTAGCATTAGTGTGAGGGTAAGGGTTAGTTTAAGGTTTAGAGAGAGGGTAAGGTTTAGGTTTAGGCTTAGGGTGAGTGTGAGGGTTAGGGTGAAGGTTAGGTATCGGGTGAGGGTGAGGGTTCTGGAGAGGGTGAGGGTTAGGGTGTGTGGGAGGGTTCGGGATCGGGTGAGTGTTAGGTTGACGGTGAGAGTTAGGGTGAGGGTTAGTGTTAAGGTTAGGGTTAGGGTTACAGTGAGAGTTAGGGATAGTGTTGGGTTTAGCGTGAGGATTAGTTTGAGTGTTAGGGTTAGGGTTAGGGTTAGTGTGAGGATAAGTGTTAGGGTGAGGTTTAGGGTGAGGGTGAGGGTTAGGATTAGCATTAGGGTTATGGTGAGGGTTAGGGTGAGTGTTAGGGTTAGGGTAAGGCTTACGGATAAGGTTAGGGTGAGGGTTACGGTCAGGGATAGGGTGCGGGTTAGAATTAGGGTGATGTTTAGGGTGAGGGTGAAGGTTTTTGTGAGTGTTAGTGTGAGGGTTAGTCTGAGGGGTAGGGTTATGGTTATGGTGAGCATTAGGTTTAGTGTGAAGTTTAGGGTTAGGGATAGAGGTAGGATTAGTGTGATGAAAGGTGTTAGGGTGAGGGTTAATGTGATGGTGAGGTTTAGGGTTAGCATTAGGGTTAGGGTGAGGGTTAGGGTGAAAGTTAGGTTTAGGGTTAGTGTGAGGGTGAGGGTGAAGGCTAGGGTTAGGGTTAGGGTTAGGGTAATGGTGAGGGTTATTTTTAGGATTAGGGTTAGGGTGAGGGTGAGGGTGAGGGTTATGTTGAGGGTTAGGATTAGGGTGAGGATTAGGGTTAGGTTTAGAATTAATGTGAGCGTAAGGGTTAAGGAAGGGGTTCGGGTGAGGGTAAGGGTTACTGTGAGGCTTAGGGTGAGGGTGAGAGTTAGGGTGATGGTGAGGGTGATGGGTAGGGTTAGGGTTAGTGTGAGGGTTAGGTTTTGGGTCAGGGCTAGTGTGAGGGTGAGAGTAAGCCTGAGGGTGATGGTGAAGTTGAGTGTGAGGGTTTCAATTAGGTAAGGGTAAGTGTTAGGGTTAGGATGAGGATTAGGTTGAGGGTGAAGCTGAGATTTAGGATTAGGGTTCAGGTGAGGGTTAGTGTTAGGGTAAGGGTTAGGGTTAGGGTGATGTTTAGAGTGATGGTCAGGGTTAGGGTGAATATGAGGTTTCTGGTGAGGGTGAGGGTTCTGGAGAGGGTGAGGGTTAGCGTGTGTGTGAGGGTTCGGGTTATGGTGAGTGTTAGGGTGATGGTGAGGTTTAGGTTGAGTTTGAGGTTTAAGGTTTGGTTTAGGGTTACAGTGAGGGTTAGGGTTGGTGTTAGTTTTAAGGTGAGGCTTAGTTTGAGGGGTAGGGTTAGTATTAGGGTTAGGGTTAGGGTTAATGTGAGGACAAGTGTTAGGGTGAGGTTTAGGGTGAGGGTAAGGTTTAGGGTTAGCGTTAGGGTTAGGGTGAGGGTTAGGGTGAGGTTAGGATTAGGGTGATGTTTAGGGTGAGGGTGAGGTTTAGGGTGAGGGTTAGGTTTAGGTTTAGGGTTATGGTTAGGTTGAGGGTGAGCGTGAGGATTAGCTTTAGGATTAGGGTTAGGGTTAGAGTTAGGGTGAGTGTTAGGGTGAGGGTGAGGATGAGAGTGAGTGTTAGGTGATGGGTGAGGTTTAGAGATAGGGTGAGGATTAGGTTTAGTGTTTGGGTTATGGTGAGGGTAAAGGTTAGGATGAGGCTTAGGGTGAGGGTTAGGGATAGCGATAGAGTTAGGGTGAGGGTTATGGTGATGGTTAGGATTCGGATTAGGCTTACGGTAAGGGTGAGGGTTAGAGTCAGGGTTAGGGTGAGAGTTACGGTTAGGGTTTGGGTGATGGTTAAAGTTAGAGTTAGGGTGAGGATTAGTATGTTTGTGAGGGTTAGGCTTAGGATGAGGGTTATGGAGACGACGAGAGTAAGTGTTAGGGTGAAGTTTAGGGTTGGGTTTAGAGTTCGTGTGAGGGTAAGGGTTAGGATGAGGGTAAGGTGAGGGTGAGCGTTAGGGTTAGTGTTAGGTTTAGGATTAGGGTGAGTGTGAGGGTTAGGGTTAGGGTCAGGTTTAGGGTTAGGGTGAGGGTTAGGGTTAGGGTTAGTGTTAGGGTGAGGTTGAGGGTGAGGATGAGGTTTAGGGTTTGGGTTAGGGTTACGGTTAGGTGAGGGTGACGGTGAGGGTTGGGTTTAGGATTAGGGTGTGGTTTAGGTTTAGACTGATGGTGAGGATGAGGTTGAGGGTGATTGTTAGGGTTAGGGTTAGTGTTAGGGTGAGAGCTAGGATGCGGGTGAGAGTGAGATTTTCGGTTAGGTAAATGTTAGGGATAGATTGAGGATTAGGGTGAGGGTTAGAGTTAGGATTAGGGTGAGGATTAAGGTGAGGGGTAGGGTTAGGGTTAGGGTGAGGGTTAGGGTTACTGTGAGGGTTAGGGTTAGGTTTAGGTTTAGGGTTAGGGTTAGGGTTATTGTGAGGATAAGGGTTAGGATAAGGCTAGTGTGAGGGTGAGTATTAGGGTTAGCGTTAGGGTTAGGGTGAGGGTCAGGTTGAGGGTTAGGTTTAGGATTAGGTTGAGGGTGAGGGTTAGTGTTAGGGTTAGGGTTAAGGTGATGGTGAGGGGTAGAGTTAGGATTAGGGTTAGGGTTAAGGTTATGCTTAGGGTGAGGATGAGGTTTTGGATTATGGTGAGGTTTAGGGATAGGGTTAGCATTATGGTGAAGGTAAGGGTGAGTGTGAGGTTTCGGGTTTGGGTTAGCATTAATGTTTGGGTGAGGGTGAGTTTTAGGGTGAGTTTTAGGGTTATTCTTAGGGTTAGGGTGAGGTTGAGAGTGAGGGTTAATCTGAGGATTAGGGTTAGGGTTAGAGTTAGTGTGAGGGTGATTGTGAGGGTTAGTGTTAGGGTGAGGGTTAGTGTGAGAGTTAATGTGAGGGGTAATGTTAGTGTGAGGGTTAGGGTTAGCGTTATTGTTAGGGTGATGGTGTGGGTTAGGGTTAGCGTTAGAGTTATGGTATTGGTTAGGTTTACAGTGAGGGCTAGGGTGAGGGTGAGAATTAGAATGAGGGTGATGGTGTGGGTGAGGGTGAGGTTGAGGGTTAGCGTTAGGGTTATGGTATTGGTTAGGTTTACAGTGAGGGCTAGGGTGAGGGTGAGAATTAGAATGAGGGTGATGATGAGGTTGAGGGTGAGGGTTGCAGTTAGGTAAGGGTTAGGGTTAGGGTGAGGATTAGGGTGAGGGTAAGTCTTACTTTGATGGTTAGGGTTAAGTTGAGGGGTAGGGTTAGGGTGAAGTTTGGGGTGAGGGTGAGGGTTAGGGTGACTGTGTGGTTTCGGATGAGGGTGAGGTTCAGGAGAGGGTGAGGGTTAGTTTGTGGGTGAGGGTTCCGGTTCGGGTGAGTGTTAGGGTGACGGTGAGGGTTAGGGTGAAGGTGTCGGTTAGGGTTATGGTTAGGGTTAAGGTGATGGTTATGGTTACTGTTAGGTTTAGGGTGAGGTTTAGGTTGAGGGGTAGGGTTAGGGTTAGGATGAGGGTTAGGGAATGTGTGAGGGTTAGGGTTAGTGTTAGGGTTAGTGTGAGGATAAGTGATAGGGTGAGGTTTAGGGTGAGGGTTGGGTTAGGGTTAGCATTAGTGTTAGGTTGAGGGTTAGGGTGAGGGTTAGGGCTACAGTGAGAGTTTCGGTTAGGGTTATGGTTAGGGTTAGGGTTAGGGTGATCTTTAGGGTGAGGGTGAGGGTTAGGGTGAGGGTGAGGGTTAGGGTTAGGTTTAGGATGAGGGTGAGCTTGAGGGTTAGGCTTAGGATTAGGGTTAGGGTTAGGGTTTGGGTGAGTGTTAGGGTCAGGGTGAGGGTGAGTGTGAGTGTTAGGGTGTGGGTTCGGGTTAGGGTTAGGATGAGGATTAGAGTTAGGTTTAGTGTTAGGGTTATGGTGAGGGTAAGGGCTAGGATGAGTTTTAGGGTGAGGGTGAGGGTTAGGGATAGCGTTAAAGTTAGGATGAGGGTTAGGGTGAGGTTTAGGATTCGTGTTAGGCTTAGGGTTAGGCTGAGGGTTACAGTTAGTATTAGGCTGAGGGTTAGATTTAGGGTGAGTGTTAGGGATAGGTTTAGTTTTAGGGTGAGGGTGAGGTTGTTGGTAAGTTTAGAGTGAGGGTTAGAGTTAGGGTGAGGCTGAGGGTGAGGGTTAGGTTTAGGATTATGGTTAGGATTAGGGTTATGCTTAGGCTGAGGCTGAGCCTGAGGCTGAGGGTGAGGTTAGGGTTAGGGTGAGGGTTAGGGTTAGTGTTAGGATGAGGTTAAGGGTTAGGGTGAGGTTCAGGTTGAGGGTGAGGCTTAGGGTTAGGATGAGGTAAGGGTTATGGTGAGGGTGAGGGTTAGGGTTATCAATAGTGTTAGGGTGAGCGTGAGGGTTAGGGTGAGGGATAAAGTTAGGGTTAGGGATAGGGTGAGGGTTAGGGTTTGGGTAAGTGTTAAGGTGAGTGTTAGGGTGAGGGTTAGTGTTAGGGTTAGGGATAGGTTGAGGATTAGGGTTAGGATTAGGGTTAGGTTGAGGTTTAGGCTGAGGGGTAGGTTTAGGTTTAGGGTTAGGTTTACAGTGATTGTTAGGGTTAGGGTAATGTTTAGGGTGAGGGTAAAGTTTAGGGTGATGATTAGGGTGAGGGTGAGGATTAGCTTTAGCATTAGGGTTAGGTTTAGGGTAAGGGTGAGGTTGAGTGTGAGGGTGAGGTTTGGGGTTAGGGTGAGTTTTAGGGTCAGGGTGAGGGCTATGGTGAGGTTGAGGGTTAGATTGAGGGTGAGGGTGAGGGTTAGGTTTTCAGTTAGGTAAGGGTTAGGGTTAGGGTTAGGGTTAGGTTGAGGTTTATTTTGAGGGTTAGGATGAGGGTGAGGGTAAGGGTGTGGGTGAGGGTTCGGATTCGTGTGAATTTTAGGATGACGGTGAGGATTAGGTTAAGGGTGAGGGTTAGGTTTAGGTTTATGGTGAGCGTTAGGGGTAGGGTGATGTTTAGGGTGATGGTGAGGGTTTGGGGGAGGGTGAGGGTTAGGGTCTGGGTGAGGGTTCGCGTTCGGGTGAGTGTTATTGTGACGGTGAGGGTTAGGGTTAGGGTGAGGGTTAGGGTTAGGGTGAGGTTTGGGGTTAGGGTGAGTGTTAGGTTTAGGATTAGGGATAGGGTTAGGGTTAGGCTTAGGGTGAGGGTTAGGGTTTGGTTGAGGGTTAGGCTTAGGGTGAGGGTTAGGGTGACAATGAGGGTTAGGGTGAGGGTGAAGGTTAGGGTTAGGGTTAGCTTTAGTGTGAGGGTAAGGGTTAGGATGTGGGTAAGGTGAGGTTTAGGGTTAGGGTTAGTGTTATGTTTAGGATTAGGGTGAGGGTGAGGGTTAGGGTTAGGGTCAGGGTTAGACTTAGGGTGAGGTTTAGTGTTAGTGTTATGGTGAGGGTGAGTGTGAGTTTTAGAGTTTGGGTAAGGTTACGTTTAGGGTGAGGGTGACAGTGAGTGTTAGGATTAGGGTTAGGTTTAGCGTTACACTCAGGGTGAGGGTGAGGGTGAGGTTGAAGTTTAGGGTTAGGGTGAGGATTAGGATACGGTTTAGGTTTAGGGTTAGGTTTAGGGTCAGTGTTAGGGTGAGAGCTAGGGTGAGGGTGAGGGTTAGGGTTAGGTGGAGGGTGAGGATTAGTATAAGGTTTAGGTTTAGAGTTAGGGTGAGGCTTAGGGTTAGGGTTAGAATGAGGGTTAGGGTTAGTGTGAGGGTTAGGGTTAGTGGGAGAATAAGGGTTAGGGTGAGGTTTAGTGTGAGGGTGAGGGTTAGGGTTAGCATTAGGTTTACGCTGAGTGTCAAGGTGAGGGTTAGGTTTGGGGTGAGGTTGAGGGTGAGGGTTTGTATAATGTTTAGTGTTAGGGTGATGATGAGGGTGAGGGTGAGGGTTAGTATTAGGGTTCGGTTAGAGTTATGGTGAGGGTGAGGTTGAGGGTTAGTGTGAGGGTGAGGGTTAGGGTTAGCGTTATGGTTAGGGTGAGGGTGTGGGTTAGGGTTAGCGTTAGAGTTGGGGTTAATTTTTGGGTGAGGGTTAGGGTTAGGGTTATGGTGAGGGTGAGGTTTCGATTTATGTTATGGTTAGGCTTAGGGTGACGGTGCAGGTGAGGGTGAGGGTTAGGATTAAGGTGCGGGTTAGGCTTAGGGTTAGCATTATGGTGAGAGTAAGGTTTAGGGTGTGAGTTAGGATTAGAGTTAGTTCTAGGGTTAGGATTAGTGATATGGTAAGTATTAGTGCTTGTGTAATGGTTAAGGTGAGGTTTAGGGTGAGGGTTAGGGTGAGGGTAAGTGTTAGGGTGAGGGTAAGGGTTTGGGTGAGGGTTAAGGTTAGGGTGAGGGTGAGGGTAAGCATTAGGGTTAGGGCTAGGGTTAGGGTGAGGTTTAGGTTTAGGGTTAGGGTTACGGTGATGGTGAGGGTGAGGGTTAGGTTTACAGTGAGAGCTAGGGTGAGGGTTAGCATTATGGTGAGGGTAAGGTTTAGGGTGAGGGTTAGGATTAGAGTTAGTTCTAGGGTTAGGATTAGTGATATGGTAAGTACTAGTGCTTGTGTAATGGTTAAGGTGAGGTTTAGGGTGAGGGTTAGGTTGAGGGTAAGTGTTAGGTGAGGGTAAGGGTTTGGGTGAGGGTTAGGGTTAGAGTGAGGGTGAGGGTAAGCATTAGGGTTAGGGCTAGGGTTAGGGTGAGGTTTAGGTTTAGGGTTACGGTGATGGTGAGGGTGAGGGTTAGGTTTACGGTGAGAGCTAGGGTGAGGGTGAGAGTTACGCTCAGAGTGATGATGAGGTTGAGGGTTAGGGTTTTAGTTAGGTAAGGGTTAGGGTTAGGGTTAGGTTGAGGATTAGGCTGAGGGTGAGGCATAGTTTGAGTGTTTGATTTTTGGTGAGGTTTAGGGTTAGTGTTAGGTTGAGGGTTAGGGCTAGGGTGATGTTTAGGGTTAGGCTGAGTCTTAGGGTTAGGGCGAAGGTTACGGTTAAGGTTATGGTGAGCGTTAGGTTTAGGGTGATGTTTAGGGCGAGGGTGAGGTTTAGGGAGAGGGTGAGTGTTAGGGTTAGGTTTAGGGTTAGGTTTAGGGTGAGTGTCAGCGTGAGGATTAGGTTTAGGATTAGGGTTAGGGTTAGGGTTTGGCTGTGTGTTAGGGTGAGTGTGAGGGTGAGTGTTAGGGTGTGGGTGAGGGTTAATGTTAGGGTGATGATTAGGTTTAGGTTTAGTGTTATGGTTATGGTGAGGGTAAGGGTTAGGATGAGGTTTATGTGGAGGGTGAGGGTTAGGGATAGTGTTAGAGTTAGGGTTAGGGTTAGGATGAGGATTAGGGTTCGGGTTAGGCTTAGGGTGAGGTTGAGGGTTAGATTTAGGGTTAGACTTATGGTTAGATTTAGGGTGAGTGTTAGGGATAGAGTTAGGCTTAGGGTGAGGGTGAGGGTGTTGGTTAGGGTTATGGTTAGGGTGAGCCTGAGGGCGAGGGTTAGGTTTAGGATTATGGTTAGGGTTAGACTTAGGCTTAGGCTGAGGTTGAGGATGAGGGTGAGGGTGAGTTTAGGGTTAGGGTGAGGATGAGGGTTAGGGTTAGGGTTAGGGTGAGGGTAAGGGTGAGGGTTAGGGTTAGGCTTAGAGTGCTGGTTAACGTGAGGGTAAGGGTTAGGGTGAGGTTTATTTTGAGGTTGAGTCTTAGGGTTAGGATGAGGGTAAGTGTTATGGTGAGGTTTAGGATGAAGGTGAGGGTTAGGGTTATCATTAGTTTTAGGGTAAGGGTGAGGTTTAAGGTGTGGCATAGGGTTAGGGTTAGGGATAGGGTGAGGTTTAGGGTTAGTGTGAGTGTTAGGGTTAGTGTGAGGATAAAGGTTAGGGTGTGGGTTTGGGTGAGGGAGACGTTTAGAGTTATCGTTCGGGTTAAGTTGAGGGTTAGGGTGAGTGTTAGGGTTAGGATTAGGTTTAGGGTTAGGGTTACAGTGAGGGTTAGGGTTAGGGTGATGTTTAGGGTGAGGGTGAGTGTAAGGGTGAGGGTGAGGTTTAGGTTGAGGGTGAGAGTGAGTGTGAGGGTTCTGGTTAGGGTTATATTTAGGGTGAGGCTTAGGGTTAGAGTAAGGGTGAGTGTTAGTGTTAGCGTGATGTTTATGGTGAGGGTGAGTTTAGGGTGAAGTTTAGGGTTCGGGTTCTGGTGAGGTTCAGGTTTAGGTTTAGGGTGAGGGCTAGTGTGAGTGTTAGGGTAAGGGTTAGGGTGAGGGGTATGGTTAGGGTTAGGGTGGGCAATAGTGTTAGTGTGAGGGTTAGGGTTAGGAATAGGTTTAGGTTCAGTGTGATATAAGGGTTAGGGTGAGGGTTAGTGTGATGGTAAGGGTTAGGGTTAGCGTTAGGGTTAGGGTGAGGGTTAGGGTGAGGTTTAGGGTGAGGGTTAGGGTTAGCGTTAGATTGAGGGTGAGGGTTAGTTTTAGGGTTAGAGTTAGTGTGTCGGTGAGGGTTAGATTTAGGATTGGTGTTAGGGTTAGGCTTAGGGTAATGGGAGGGTTAGGATTAGGGTGAGGGTTAGGGTTAGGATTAGCATCAGGGTGAGGGTAAGGGTTAGGGTGAGGGTTAGGGTGAGGGTGAGGGTTAGGGTTAGTATTAGGGTTAGGGTGAGTGTCAGGGTGAGGGTTAGGTTTAGAGTTATGTTGAGGGTGAGGGTTAGGGTTAGGGTTAGTGTTAGGGTGAATATGAGGGTTAGATTTAGGATTAGGGTTAGGGTTAAGGTTACTCTTAGGGTGAGGGTGAGGGTTAGGATTAGGCTGGGTGTTAGGTTTAGGGTTAGCATTAGAGTGAGTGTAAGCGTTAGGATGAGGGTTAGGGTGAGGGTGAGGATTAGGGTTAAGATTAGGGTTAGGGTTAGTGATAGGTTGAGTATTAGGGTTTGGGTAAGGGTTAAGGTGAGGGGTAGGGTGAGGTGTAGGGTTAGGATTAGGGTGAGGTTTAGGCTGAGGGGTAGGTTTAGGGTTAGGGTGAGGGTTAGGTTAATGTGTGTGTTAGGGTCAGTGTAAGGGTTAGGGTGAGGGTAAGGTTTAGGGTGATGTTTAGTATAACTGTGAGGGTAAGGTGAGGGTGAGGGTTAGGTTTAGGTTTAGGGTTAGGTTTAGGGTGACGGTGAGGGTGATGGTGAGGGTGAGGGTTAGGTTTAGTGTTAGGGTGAGGGTTAGGATTAGGGTGAGGGCTTGGGTGAGGGTGAGGGTTAGATGAGGGTGAGGGTAAGGGTGAGGTTTTCACTTAGGTAAGGTTTAGGGTTAGGGTTAGGTTGAGGATTAATGTGAGGGTGAGCGTTAGTTTGAGGGTTAGGTTTAGGGTGAAGGTTAGGGATAGGGTTGGGATGAGAGTTAAGGTTAGGGTTAGGGTGAGGTTTAGGTTTAGGGTTAGGGTGAGGGTTAGGGTGCAGGTGAGGCTTAGGCTTAGGTTTAAGGTTAGGGTGACAGTGAGGGCTAGATTTAGGATTAGGGTTAGGGTTAAGGTTAGGCTTAGGGTGAGGGTGAGGGTTAGGATTATGGTGAGGGTTAGCGTGAGGGTTAGCATTAGTGTGAGGGTAAGGGTTAGGGAGAGGGTTAGGGTGAGGGTGAAGGTTAGGGTTAAGATTTGGGTTAGGATTAGTGATATGTTGAGTATTAGGGTTTGGGTAAGTGTTTAGGTGAGGGGTAGGGTGAAGGTTAAGGTTACGGTTAAGGCTTAGGGTTAGGGTAAGGGATAGGGTCAGGTTTAGAGTTAGGATGAGGGTTATGGTTTGGGTTAGGGTGAGGGTTAGGTTTAGGGTGATATTTAGGGTGTGGGTGAGCGTTAGGGTGAGAGTGAGGGTTAGGGTGAGGTTTAGGGTTAGGGTTAGGGTGAGGGTGAACATGAGGGTTAGGTTTAGGATTAGGGTTACGGTTAGGGTTATGGTGAGGGTGAGTTTTAGGGTGAGGGTGAGGGTTAGGGTTAGGTTGAGGATTAGGGTTATGGTTACTGTTAGGGATATGGTGATGGTAATGGTTAGGATGCGGTTTAGGGTGACGGGTAGGGATAGCATTAGTGTTAGGGTGAGGGTTATGGTGAGGATTAGAGTGAGGGTGAGGGTTATGGTTAGGGTTAGAGTTAGGGTGAGGTTTAGTGTTAGAGTTAGGCTGATTGTTAGGGTTAAGGTGATCTTTATGGTGAAGGTGAATTTTAACGTGAGTTTTAGGGTTCAGGCGAGGGTGAGGTTTAGTGTTAGGTTTAGGGTGAGGGTTAGTGTGAGTGTTAGGGTGAGTGTTAGGGTGAGGGGTAATGTTAGGTTTAGGGTGAGCGTTAGGGATAGTGTGAGGGTTACGGTTAGCGATAGGGTTAGGTTTAGTGTGATGGTAAGGGTTAGGGTGATGGGTAGTGTGATGGTGAGTGTTAGGGTTAGTGTTAGGGTTGGGGTGAGGGTTAGGGTGAAGTTTAGGGTTAGGGTTAGGGTGAGGGTGAGGGTTAGGGTTAGGGTTAGTGTTAGGGTGACGGTGAGGATTAGATTTAGGATTAGGGTTGGGATTAGTCTTAGGGTGAATGTGACGGTAAGGGTGAGGCTTAGGTGTAGTGTGAGGGTTAGGGATAGGGTAAGGTTTAGGGAGAGGGTAAGTGTTAGGGTGATGTTTAGGGTGAGGGTGAAGATTAGGGTTAATATTAGGGTTAGCATTAGGGTTAGGGTTAGGGTTGGTATAATGTTGGGGGTGAGGGTGAGTGTTAGGTTTAGGGTGAGGGTGAGGATAAGGTTGAGGGTGAGGGTGAGGGTTAGGGTGTGGATGAGCGTTCAGGGTCGGTTGAGTGTTAGGGTGACGGCGAGGGTTAAGGTGAAGGGGAGGGTTAGGTTTAGGCTTAGGTTAAGGTTTAGGTTTAGGGTTAGTGTGTGGGTTAGGTTTTGGTGTAGGGTTAGGATTAGGGTGAGGGTTAGGCTTAGTGTGATTGTTAGGGTCAGGGTAAGTTTTAGGGTGAGGGTGAGGGTTAGGATGATGGTTAGGGTGAGAGTGAGGTTTAGGTGTAACATTAGGGTTAGTGTTAGGCTTAGGGTGAGTGTTAGGGTGTTAGGGTTAGGGTTAATGTTACGGTGTGGGTCAGGGTGAGGGTTAGGGTTAGGGTGAGGGTGAGGGTTAGGGTTAGGGTGAAAGCTAGGGTAATAGTGAGGGTTAGTTTGAAGGTGAGGGTGAGGGTGAAGGTGAGGATTTCAGTTTGGTAAGGGTTAGGGTTTGGTTTAGGTGGAGGATTAGGGTGAGTTTGAGGGTTAGTTTGAGGGTTAGGGTTAGGGTTAGGGTTAGGGTTATGGTTAGGGTTACAGTTAGGGTTAGGGTGAGGCTGAGGTTTCGGGTGAGAATAAGGGTTCGGTTTAGGGTGAGGGTTAGGGTGTGGGTGAGCGTTCAGTTTCGGTTGAGTGTTAGGGTAACGGTGAGGTTGAAGGTGAGGGTGAGGGTTAGGGTTAGGTTTAGGGTGAGGGTTAGGCTTAGGGTTAGTGTGTGGGTTAGTTTGAGGGGTAGGGTTAGGGTTAGGGTCTGCATTAGGGTTAGTGTGAGGGTTAGGGTTAGTGTTAGTGTGAGGATAAGGGTTAGGGTGAAGTTTAGGGTGAGGGTTAGGGTTAGCATTAGGGTTAGGGTGAGGGTTACGGTAAGGGTTAGGGTTAGGTTGAGGTTTAGGATAAGGGTTAGGGTGAGGTTTAGGGTTTGGGCGAGGTTGAGTGTTAGGGTTAAGGTTAGGATTAGTGATAGGTTGAGGATCAGGTTTTGGGTAAGGGATAAGGTGAGGGTTTGTGTGAGTGTTAGTATTAGGGTTAGGGATAGGGGGAGGATTAGCTTTAGGGTTAGGATTAGAGTGAGGTTAAGGCTGAGGTGTAGTTTTAGGTTTAGGGTGAGTTTAGGTTTAGTATGGGTGCTAGGGTTTGGTTAAGGGTTAGGGTGAGGGCAAGGGTTAGGGTGATGGTTATTTGAGGGTGAGGGTTAGGTGTAGCATTAGGGTTAGGGTAGGGTTAGCTTGAGTGTTAGGGTTAGGATTAGTGAGAGGGTGAGGGTGAGTGTTAGGGTTAGGATTAGGGTGAGGGTAAGGTTTAGGGTGAGGGCTAGGATGAGGGTGAGGTTTAGGTTGAGGTTAAGTGTGAGGGTGAGGTTTTCAGCTAGGTAAGTGTTAGGGT